>NW_007728143.1:201200-211096 GCF_000696425.1 Galeopterus variegatus | reverse complement strand
TTTTTCCTTTCTTCCTGCCTATTCCTCCCTTTTGGAATGGGAATATTGCAGCTGTCCCAGAACTGTAAGCTAAATAAACCTCTTTCCTTTATAAATTACCCAGTCTCAGGTATTTCTGTTATAGCAACACAAAATGGACTAAAACAAATGGCTGTGGTGTTCTTTCTCAGACATGTGGCACATATGGCCAGATTCAGGAAAGTCCTCGATAGGAAAGAAGAACCTAGCCCCTGGGGAAAAGAACGGGCAAAAACTAGACAAAGATTCCAGGATACCAGCCAGTCAGAGGAGGATTCAAGAGGCACATTCTGTTCTTAGTGGGTCACTCAAAGGGTCAAAGGGGGGCATCTCTTCCCCTGATACTCAGCATCACTGTAGCTCAGGAGCCCCCACAGCCCTGTGGCTACTTGCTAGCCCAGATCCACACTTGGGCTTGTAATGTTACTCTACTATCTCAAGTCACTTCCCCGTCCCTGCTGGAAATCCTCACTCGTGAAGGTAGTAATAACTGGTATCAGTGCACTGGAACAGTTTCTTGGTTTGGAACAGTTCAATTGTATATAGGCTCAGAATAAATAAAACCACCATAACTGCTGGGGTTGTTTCAACCTTGAAATGTGCACAGTACAGTGGAAATACAGAGAAGTGTTGAGTCTCAGTCATGCCCCTGCTAAGTCTCTCCAAGTTCCAGCTTCCTCGGAGGCAAAATGGGAATAATATGTACCTCACCAGAGTTACTGGAGGGCCATGTAAGAGAATGTGTATGCTCATGTTTAGTGTAGTTCCTGACTCTCAGGAGTGGCTAAGAACAGGGACTTTGGAGTCAGGCCAACTGGGTCTTGATCTCACTACCTTCACTTTCTAGTTGTAAGACCTTAGGCAAGTTACTTAGTCTTTTTAAAATGAGGATAATAACAGAATATACATTATAGTGTTTATGAGAATTAAATGAAATAATGCATATAAAATGTTTAAGATCATACTTGATAGAAAGTGCTCAATAAGGGCAGCCATTATCAGTAATAATGTGTTTTTTAAAATGTATAAATGCTCAATTCTCAAAAGGACAGAGATTTTCAATTTAAAATAATAGTTGCTGGATGCCAACAGTTAAGACTTATCAATTACCCAGAAGTGTTGCAGGCCAAGAGGGTGGAGGACACTTTTAGGACAGTGCTTTCAAACTGCATAGTGCCTAGGATCACCTGGAGGCCTTGTTAAAATGCAGATGCTGACTCAGTGGGTCTGGGGTAGGACCTGAGATTCTATATTTCTAACAAGCTCAGCAGATGCCAGTATGGGATGCCAGTGCTATGTGGCTACAAACCATACTTTGAATAACAAGGCTTTAGTATATTCTCTGGTGGATCATTGACAGTGACAACCCTCTGTAAATAAACACTGCTCAGAAAATAGATCATCAAAGTAGGCAACGATATCTTTTTTATGCATGGCTATGCAATTGTTCTGGCACCATTTGAACTGCCTTGGCACCTCTGATGAAAATCAATTGATCATCTATGTGTGGGTCTGTTTCTGAATTCTCTGTTTTCTCCTGTTGATCTACGTATCTATCTTTATGCCATCACTGCACTGTCCTGATTACCGCAGCTTTACAAGCCTTAAAATCATGTAATGCAATTCCTTTAATTTTGTTCTTCTTCTCCAAAGAGTTATTCTATTAATGTATTATTTTTGCTTTTTGTTTTCTGTGAATATGTGAGAAATGCAGTTGGAAAATAAGGAAATGAAACCAGAAATGGAAATAGGAAGGAGAGAAAAGACAGAATGACAACGAAAAAATCCTTTATAAGTGAACTTAGACTAAACATCTTAATGGACTAAAACTAATTTCTTTCATGTTAAGAAATAAGTAAACTTATAAAAGTTGGATGAGTTTGCTAAAGACATAATACGTATGTTCAAAGAGCAAAGGAGTTGAGAAAAATTCCACTTTTACAAGTTTTCTATCAACCACGAGTCCAAGTGTTACCAGTTTGTTTTAAAGCTGAACTAAAGAGAAAAAGGAATCCTAATCTGTTCTCTTGAAGTTGGGTATGTTCTGATCATTTAAAACCATTATAACATTTAGACAAAAACTCAAGTTGAATAGCATTATCACATTTTTATAATAAGAACAGGCAAAATTTTTAAATCTCTTTGAGTGTAAATGTTCATGGGAAAAAAGGAAGGAAACACAGCAAACTATTAACAGTGATTATGCCAGAAGAGTGAAAGCACAGAAAAGAAAGGCACAAATGCATACAGGCCAGCTGCTAAGAAAAAAGAAAGAAAAAAAGGCATAAAGGCATATTTTCTTTTTATATCTCTGGGCTATTTCCATTTTTTTAACAGCTATTTCATAATTTAAACAAAATTTTACGTTATTATACAGCATTCTAATGTATTTTAATATATACACAGTGATTTCCAGTTACTGCCTCTAAGGTTCTCATCTTCTCACGCCTGGGCACAGCAGGGGCCAGCAGGTGCAGACTCAGGAGAATTTCAGTTCCTGGAAAAGCCCCATTATATAACCTCAGAAAAGAAACAGTTGATGATATCTTATAGGGACAACTATAAACTTATTCTGTAGCTAAATATGGTATCAATTTATCCCTTAAATGTAGGATAAACATATACTTTTGCATTTGAAGTCAATCTATATAAACGAACAAATGTTAA
This sequence comes from Galeopterus variegatus, assembly GCF_000696425.1. Taxonomy (NCBI): domain Eukaryota; kingdom Metazoa; phylum Chordata; class Mammalia; order Dermoptera; family Cynocephalidae; genus Galeopterus; species Galeopterus variegatus. The sequence continues at coordinate 208,411 of NW_007728143.1, read as the reverse complement.
CGTTTTTGAAATACCATATTCCATAATGGAAACTCTGTAGTTCACTTGATATACTTCTGAAACAGAGTTAAAATTTTCTCTAGTATTGCCCAAGAACACAGAGAAAAGCATTCCTTTTCCTTGTAATATTCTGCAGAGAGTCAATGCTGCACACGCTGGGTCTGATCAGAAACTGCCAGGCTGTGTGGTCTTCTCTCCAGAATACATGCTAGAACTCATGATTTAAGGTGGGCCATACTTTTTGTTTAAAATATTTCCAGAAGAGAGATCTTGCTGTGGTTACAGGAAAATAACCTTTGATGTGTGATTTATAAAAGGCTAAATTAAGAATATCCACCTTTTTTACTCAATTACAGTCATGTATAAGGGCCAAAGGAATAAAACCTCTGCTGTAGATACTTGCAATTAAACCCATGGTTGATAGACCAGCAGCAGCCACATTTCAAGATCCCCAAGTGATTCCTATACTGTAGACATAATTATGGTGAATATTCATGAAACTTAAAATGATGTTGATATCATGTAAAAAATAATAAGAAGAAACAGTTGATGAGAATTCATGTAAAAAAGAATATTTAAAAATGCATTTTCAACAGCATAGGCCAGCACGTTTTTTCTAAATATGCTACCAGAATAGAAACAAAACAATAAAATTCCATTAAAACAAATAAAATTGCATCAAACATTCTCTATATTACGAAAGCCCTAACCAAAAGGCTGCTTTAGTCCATTAACAAACCAAGATTTTAATACAAAAGAAAACTGATGAATATTTTCTAGAGCCTTATATAAGTAAGCCATTCCAAATGATTTTTACCTAATAAATGGAGCCACTTTGAAACACAGTGCTTAAAAAAAAAAAAAAACACTACCTGCCTGGGGAACTGTTCAATGGTGAAATAACTTAGTCTGTATAAATTGAATGCAATTCAGATATTAAGAAGGTAAATTAACATAAAATGCACATCATAAAACATTACCTCACTTGATGGCTTTAACAAATTTTTTCCACTAAAATACTTGTAACCACGGCCTTCAGTTTGAAGAAAAATTTTAAACACGATGAGAGGTGGAAATGTTTCACCACTAAGTCTGAAATAAAGACCATAAGATAGTCATTTGGCATCAGGTTTTGGGCTCATATAGTTTTTTGCATGCAGGGTAAAGGCTATGCCAGGAGCATATAAAGAACTGGTAATGAAATGAATCACAGAGGATGAAAGACCCGCACTTTGGTGTGCTCACGTTTATTCTCATACTGTGTCGGACTGGACATGGAATGGGACATGAGAGCTACTCTTATGGCAACTTTTAGCCAAAGAGCCATGTCTTAGTTTCTTCACCTAACAAACGTAAACAAGGGCAACACATTTACTTTATAATTATATCCCAAGAAGTTAAAAGGATTAAAAAAATTTCTATGATTTCTTCATATTAACTAAGTACTTCTTGAAATAAATCAGCATAGATACATTACCTGAATCTGACTTTACACTTCATGCTAGGATCTTTAATAAGCTCGGCCTCTAAGGGGCTTACTTTCTTCAGTATTTCATGTGTCACAGAATGTTCCTGAAATAGATGATGGTGCTGTAAATGAAAAGTGGTGCCCTGCCCAGACACAATGAACCGACTATAACAGAGGCAGCATGGTAAAGTGAACAGTACACTGGACTTGGAGTTCTAAGGAGGTGAGTTCTTGTCTTGGCCCCTCCACTTATCATTTGTGTAGCCCTGAGTCAGTTATTTAATCATTTTGGCTCCAAGTTTGGGTATCTGTCCTTTCTTGAGACTGCAGGCACTGTTCTTTCCCTAGGACACAATTTTCTCAATATATTGTGATTACCTATCAACCTGTCTGTGTCTCCCACTAGACTGCAAGCTTCATGAAGGTAGTGGCGATGTCCTTTCTCTTTACCACTACTATATTCCTAGCATCTAGTACGGTGCCTAGAATACAGTAGATGCTTAACAAATATTTGATGTTGAATGAATCACTGTGACAATGATAATAGTAATAACTTACTAGCTTTTAAGCACCTTTTATGTACCACATGCTATGTTAGGTGCCTTATGTAACCTCATTTAATCCTTACAACAGCAATATTACTAGAAGATTATCATTCCCGTTTTACAAATGAGAAAGCCAAGGCTCAGGGAGGTTTTGTAACTTATACCAAGGCATACAGGTAGCAAATAAGAAGCCAGCATTCATACTTAGATCTGTTTGACTCTAAAGCCCCCATTCTTTGCCCCAAACAACCCCACCCAACCTTTATGCCTATGATGATCACACAAAAAAAGTACACTAAAGGGCTTTTATTTTTTTATTATTTTTTTATTATTTAAAAGATGACCGCTAAGGGGATCTTAACCCTTGACTTGGTGTTGTCAGCACCACGCTCTCCCAAGTGAGCAAACCGGCCATCCCTATATAGGGATCCGAACCCATGGCCTTGGTGTTATCAGCACCACACTCTCCCACGTGAGCCACAGGCTGGCTCTACTAAAAGGTTTTTAAAAAGACGAGGCATTATTAACGTAAGGTATTAACTTGAAGCATTAGGATAACAGATGAAGAAAGAATTAATTTCCTTCTTTCTGTTACTAAAAGAGTCTAAAATTACAACAAAACCAATACTATGATAATTAAATACAAGTTCCACATACAGAAACAATGGACAATGGACCTGAAATATCAAGAGTTTAACTGGGTGAGTTTTCTGTAAGGCATTCTGCTTTAACCGACATCAGAAATGGGCCTGTGGGTCAGATGGTGAAGAAGTGTACACATTGCTCAGACTTTATTTTTTCAGAGGTACTAAAATTCCCTTTAATGTGACTATCGCTAATAACAGACCACTGGAATTATGGGTTTTTTTGTTAAGAGAATATTTGGTACTATACCAAGGAAGGCTTAATACTCTGCTGGGGCTGCCAGAGTCGGGGTTTTATTTTGGGGGGGGATATGCATCTCTTTTTGTTTTTGTTTTTTAGTTAAATAGGATCATATTCTTCATACTGTTTCACACTTGCCTTTTTCACTAACGGGTTACCTTGATTTATCTTTCTAATGCTGCAAGATTTAACACTATGAAAGTAGCAATACTTATTTAACCAGCATTCTATCAATGGATATTATACGGTTTACTTTCTTTGCTGTTACAAAAAATGCTGCAATACAATTGTACATATATTGTAGAAGGATCTCTAAAAGTGAAATTGCTGGGTGGAAGGTAAGGGCACTTTTAATTCAGAGATTTTTATTGTTAGAAGATCATTGTCTAACAAAACAAATAACAGTATATTAATTTCAGGAAAAGAAATAACAATCATCCACATTAAAAATAAATCCAGAAATATTCATTTAGGGCTAACAAAGGAAGCAATTCCAAAACCCCATGCAGTATTATTAGATCCAAATAGAAGAGATAAGGAAGGTTTTCTATTCTATCTTTAATTAACAGATCTTTTAGCTTGATAAGTAAGTAAATCTGTCAGAGAAAACAAAAAGCAAAATACATACCGCTGCACATACTGTGTGCTTTAGGAGCTGAAATATTATTTTGTCCATATGACATAACCAAGCTCTCTGTATTATTTGAGCTGCAATGTCTCTATTAATTTTAAGAGAAAAAAAGAGGTTAATGTTTATGAAGTAGTTTTCATTTTCCTAAAATCTTGGAACACTCTCAATTTATGCTTCCTCTTCCTGCACTTTCCCATCCTCCACTCTAAGACTGACCTAATGAGGAACATTTGGATGTGGTAATTGGAACTGGTCATTTACAGAATGTAGTCAGAATGAGGATATGAAATACTTGAGAATATTTCCCTGGAGACTGAAAAAAAAAAAGTCCTGGCTAAAATTTTATTATCAAAAGGCATATATATTATAAATTTATCATTAAGAGGCATATACATTATAAATAAAAAGTTTGAGGAGACAAACTTGCTTTCTAAAAACATCCATGACCTAAAAATGATTCAGTTTCAGTTAGTTTTTAAAAACACTGTCCAACTAGTTCAAATGCTATGAAAACGGAATTTGGAATAGTTGAAGTTACAGGAGGCCCAGTTCTCTTCTGGGGGCAGATGACTATGCCCTAGAAAAAGAAACTCCCTTCTCTGATCTTTGCAAAAACCAGGCTCATCCCGGTTAGGTCAGAGAATTATTCTACTTTTGATCACGTCCCAGTACTGGCAGACTGTGAGGGTCTCTCTCTCCACCTCTCCCACCTCTCCCAGGGCTAGGTGCAAAAAGAGATCCTCCTGTATAATGTCCCTGTTGGCTGCAAACTGCAGACTACAAAATGCAGAGAAGAAAAGGCCTGAAGTATGGAAACAAACCTTTGAATCCTAGCTGATGCCATTTATAAGCTGTTTAACCTTCTGCAAGTCACTTACCTTCTCCCAGTTGCTGTTTCCTCATTTATAAAATATAATAATAAAACTGTCTCACAAGGTCGTATCAGGATCAAATAGACATGTGTTAACATGCTTTGTAAATTACAAAGTACTACAACTATAATAATTATTAGTCTATTTATAAGTAATTTTAAAACACAAAAAACCCTCTGATTTACAAAACAAGAAGTGTTGGAAGTTATCTGGGTAAATACTGTTTGGAAACTGTCCAGCTGTAAAAAATGACACAAGACAAAAGACAGGTACTTACCGTTTTGTTGTTTTTGTCTTTGCAGTATTTGCCAGTTGTACTTTGTGGCCTTTTCCTGGGTGTTGATTATCTGATTTTGGAACACCAGTACCAGTTGCATTTGAGGAACGATTCATTTTCTTTACAATGAAGTAATCTGCAAGTACATAAATTAAGCCTTTGAGGTCATAATCTACATTATTACACTGTATGGACTAGACTCAAATGCCATATGACTGTTGTGCTAATTCCAGAACCCTTTAAAAAGGAAGGCATCGTGAATCTCTCAATGTTGCTTACAGTTTACATTCTTTGTATACTAAAAATATTACGTGGTATGTGGGAAAGACAAGAGGATCTATCCATAGCCTTCTAACTGGTCTGTCTCCAGTCTCTTCCTCCCCCTATTCATTCTCCACACTGTTGCTGGAGTTAACTTTTTAGAGCAATAATTCAATCTTATCCCTCCCCGCTGTCACTCCAACAAATTCATTGAAGGCAGGAGGCATCTTGCTAACTATGGAATCCCCAGTGCCTGGCAGAGTGGAGGGTTTCTACATGCTTGTCTGAAAACCTTTCATGCCAGTTTTATGACCAAATAGCTGTGAGACTTTGGGCAAGTCACTTAACCTCTCAGTGGTTCAGTTCCCTCCTTGGTAAAATGAGAGGGTGTGTACTAAATTATCTGATTCCACCTCTAACTTTCTTTGAAGCATTACTCCAATGTGGATGCAGCTCCCAAATTCTCAGTCACTGCTTAGTCTCTTCTACTAAACCAGGGGCCCTTTATCTTTTCTTTTGGTGCCATGGACCCCTATGGACAGATCCCTTCTAATAACTATGTTTTTAAAATGCAAAACATAAAATACATAGGATTACCAAGGACTCCAATTATACTGAAATCGTCAAAATATTTTTAAAAACAAAATTATAGTAATATGTCTTCTTTGTGCATTAAATATCTAATAACTACTGAACTTTTGAAGCAGCAATGAGCATAGATATTTCAAGATATCTGCCATGACTGTAATGTGATATAAAAAGTATCTGTGTTTTCTATTGATGACAAAGTCACAGATACTACTAACATTACTGTGGTTTGTTGCCTACACTAAATTGAAAGAAACACTAAAGTTCAGTTACAGGTTAGTGAAAACGAATTGTCATTTTTTTCCCATCCAAGTTCACATACCTCCTAAATTAAGAACTCCTGCCCTAAGTTATCACTATGCTTCATGCTTTTATATATGTGCGATGTCACATTACTGATGGAGAGCATTCAGAGTCTGTTCAATATTTCTCCTTAGGGATGGAGATGGGGATGGTGATGGCTTGAAATATACAATTCTCTTGAGAAAGAGAAAAGAAGCCCTTAACATCTAGGAGCTGACCTGGTACTTACAGCTGGGCATTGGTATTACTCTGCTTCCTAACAACACCCAGTCCAGAGCAAAGCCCTGCTTCCTTGAACTCGCCCCCCAAATCACCCAACCAAAGCCCAAATCCTATGACAAATCTAACTCTCTTACTGAAATGCCCCACTGTTTCCCCAGATGTGCATTTTTCTCGCAGCAGTGAGAATCCCAACTTCTTCAACTACAGGTGTGCTCCTAGTGGTCTTTGTCTGGAGGACAGCGACACACCTCTGCACAAATCCCAAAATCTTCCGCATGCCCACCTGGATGGGGTTTGCATTTTCTATTCGGTTAGGACAGAAAAATAGAATGAACTACAAAATACAACTTCCCTATGAGACAGTGCAACAATTGTTTAGGTTAGAGCACAGGCTTCAAAGGCAAACTACCTAGGTTTGGATCCTGGCTTCCCACTTTCTGTGTGTGGCCTTGTACAAATTACTTAACTTCTCTATGCCTCAGTTTCTTCATCTATAGATTTGGAACAATAATCTTCGGTTTGTCAGAAAGATTAAATATGTGTAAGAAGCTTGGATCAGAGCTGCGCACATAGTAATCCCTTACACTAGTGCTTGCTATTCTTGTTAATAAGATAATTATTACCATTATTACTTACTTCTACAAGTATTAAGGGGTAAACATTCGATTCCCAGGGATGGGTTTATGCTTAAGTATTTTAAAACAAAAAACAAAAAAATGCCAGAGCCCTTCGCGACTAAAGACGTGGCAAATTAGTTAAATTTAAAACCTGAGAAACGTCTATAAACCTTCAGTGCGGCCGATCCAGGGCCGTAATCGGCGGCTTCCGGTTGTGAAGATTTGCAGCTGCCCGAGATCCGCCGAGCGCCCCCGCCCGGGCGGCCTCAGCGCACAGGATTCCCAGCCCACGCCGTTGGGCGCCCTTCGTTGGCGGCGAAGGCAGATTCCCAGCGGCGCGCGGCACCTGGCCCCTCCTTCCTCGTGCCTCCGCGTGCCGCCCACACAGAACCGGCGCTTTCTTGCTGCCTAGCAACCACCGGCGCAGGGGCGGAGCCTCCCGGAGGGCGGGGCTTGCGCTCGCCCGCCGCCCGGGGCGCCACGCGCCGCCGCTCAGCGCCACCGCTTCCAGCCCGGGGCGGGTGAACTAAGCCTTGGCTGCG
>NW_007728143.1:197366-201190 GCF_000696425.1 Galeopterus variegatus | reverse complement strand
CCGGGGGCGGGGCCCCCGGGGGGGCGGGGCTTGCGCCCGCCCGCCGCCCGGGGCGCCCCGCGCTGCCGCTCAGCGCCACCGCTTCCAGCCCGGGGTGGTTGAACTAAGCCTTGGCTGCGTCGAGTTGGCTGTCAGGCCGTGACTCGCACCGCGGCCCGCTTGCGGTCGGGGAAATCAGGGCCCTACCGAGCCTCCGTAGTTGCCTCTGTAGTGGGCGTGGCCGAGGCTGGGGTGACCCTGCCTGAGCCGCCGCTGCCAGCGACATGTTCAAGGTGAGAGCGTGGAGCCGGGTCACAGCTGTCCCCGCCCTCTCCCGGCCTCCCGGAGCCCTCCCCACGCTCTCGTGGGGCCTCTCCGGGGACCAGGCCCGGCTGGCCCAGAGGCTTTTCTCGCCTCTGAGCCGGCTGCGTACCGGCCCCGCGTTTCATTCACCGGTCTGCTTGGGGCGAGCGGCTGCCGGGTGGAGGCGTGAGACCCTGGGGTGGGTAGGGGAGGCCCTTTGGCTCGTGCTGTCGTGAATAAAACACTTTGAAAAGTTAAAGTGCCTCCCCCGAAAGTACCCACCCCCCGACTGGTGCCTTCCTGGTGTCGTGGGTAGGGTGAGGCCAACTCAGGGCACTGCGGGGTTCCCGGCTTCGGTTGCCTGGCAGAGTCAGATTTCAGAACCTGGTATGTAGGTGGAGGAGGGTCACCTTTGGAGAAGCTCCTGAAGGGTGTGGGGGATGCTGGGTGAGTAGGAAAGCTGGAGTTTTGCTCCATTCCCTCCTGACCCTTATTTAATGTGGACAAGTCGACCCCCCTTTCTTAGGTTTTATGAACTCGTGTCCTTTGAAAGAAATCGACTTCTACAGTGCAGACTTTTATTTCGGAAATCTGCATTTTAGCATAAAGCCATTCTTATTTTTAAAAAGTAAATTATGTTTTCTGTCATAAGAAATAAATCACAGGCTACTAGAAATTAATCTACAAAACTGAGTCTTCAAGAAGCACAGTACTCATAAAACAGTGCTAATGAAATCTCAAAATTGTATTACTCACTTGAAAGTTTTATTGAGCTTCTGCAGTGTGCTTTGGGCACGTTAGTAAAGGCTGTAAAATAAGGACATGGGTTCTGCCTTCCATTCTTGGCATTGTCACTTTCTAGTTGTGTGACCTTGGACAGGTTACTTAACCCCTCTGGGCCTGTTTTCTTATTGGTGAAATTGAGGTAATAGCATCTACATCATAGGCTTGTTGTAAGGACTAAGTAAGTTGGTATGTGTAAAACACTTGGAAAAGGCCTTTGTGCATAGATGTGCCATCTAAGTATTTGTTTTTATTTTGTTTTCAGGCAGCTCAAAGTTTAGTCAGGAAAACAGATCCAATAGGAACTTTTACTCATTTGATAAATTTGTGTTAAACACCTATTATGTGCTAGGAGCTCAGCTTAGTTTTAAGGTTACAACACTGAAGGGTATGCTGTGATCAGTTTAACTGTATGGGTACCAACAATGTGCTATGGCAGTACAAAGGAAAGCAGGATCTACTTGGCCTAACCAGGTGTTCTTAAACTGGGGTCCTCAGCCCCTCAAAGGGTCTGTACATAGAATGCAGGGTGTCCTTGAACTCTGATGGGAAAAAATAAATATTTTCAGTCTCCAACTGAAATTGAGCATTTCCTTTAGTTATGAATATGGGTAATTGTTTCAGTTTTTTATTGTTTCAGTTTTCTATTTAAGGCACTGCAAACCAGTGCCTTAAAACAACAGTGTTTTATTAATTTTCACAACCTGTGGGTTGGCTGGGCAGTTTTGTTGGCATCTGCTGAACTCAGCTTTCACCTGATGGCTTGGCTGAAAGGTGACCTCACTCCCATGTTTGGGAGCTTGGACTTTCTCACATGGTTACTGGGTTCTAAAACGGTAAGTCCAATGTGCAAACACTTATCTACATCACATTGGCTGATTCAAAACAAGTCACATAGCCAAGCCCAGAGTTGATACGGTGGGGAACTACACAAGGGCATGGATATGAGGAGGTATAGTTCTTGGGGACCATTAAACAAGCTCCTATAGCAACAAATCACAGTAGTATTAGCAGTCCCTGTCACCAGTAGAAGTCACAGTACCAAAGCTAGTCAGACATTTTCACATCACATTATAGTTGTTGCACGTCTCAAAATATCATTTATACTCATCACTACTTCAAAATTATGGTAGTTGCAAGACCCACTATTAGATTTTTTTATTAAATGAGCTAATAAAGAAGCACATATTACTATATCAGAAATCTCAGTTTTAACCATATTTTTATAACTACTTCAATATAATTGGTATTTCATTTTATGAAATTAGAAGCATTATTTTGAGAAGGGGTCCATAAGGCTCACAGACTGCCAAAGATGTCCACAGCACAAAAAAGGCAAGGAACCCCTGGGTACTTCAGGGATGCTTCACAGAAGGGACATTTAATTTAGTTTTGAAAGACAAGTAGTAGTTCTTCAAGTGGATGAGCTGGGGAACATCAGCAATGGTTCTCTATTGGGGGAAGTGCTGGTAGCCCAGTTTTGATGTGTCAAGGGAAAGATACAGTAAGCTGAAATTATTCCAGGTAACATATACTTTAGAAAAGATCACAACAAACCTTGGAGGACACCAAGGAGATGGCAAGGAAGAGGGGAGCCCAGAAATGGAGAATCAATTTTTGAGAAGTAGAAAAGAGTAATGTTTAGAAAACCAAAGGAGGAAAATTTCAAGGAGGACAGGCTATATTAAGATGCTTTCAGCTGGGAAAACCCAATTGCTTAAATAGTAAGGAAAATTATCTCACAAAGTCCAGAGGAAGGATGGACTCAGGCTCATGGATTCCGTGGGTCAAAGATGTCATCAAGAACTGGTCTTGGCTTTCCACAGTAAGCTTGGTTTCCCTTATGGTTGCAAGATGACTGCCAGTAACACACGTCCTCATTTACTAGAGCAAAAGAGAGGACAAAACTCCCACGCTTGGATTATGTCCTTCCTTCAGTCTGATTGGACCAATTTAGAATAGGTGTCTGCCCCTGACCCAATAGGAATTGCCAGGGGAATGCCGTACTCTGATTGGCTTAGACTAAACAGTATCAACTTGGAATAGGGTCGCTTTACCTTAATCACATGGTAGAGTAATGAATTCATGAACACAATGGGGTTCTTTTGGGAAGGAAGAGGGGGAATGGAGACTGGATGTGCAACCAACAATGTCCAATACAGAGAGAGAAATTAGATGAGTTTGGAGAAGTTCTCATTGATTTGAGCACTTTGGAAAGCTTTCATGATCCTTATACGTGTAGGTTTACTGAGTTGGTGACTGAGAGATGAATAAATGGATGCAATGTTGGTTGATAAACTTGACTATCAAGGAAAGGAGAGTGAGTAGAAATTTGGGGTCATTCTAGAGTTTTGTGGTTGTTACAGCGTTCAAGATTTGGCAGTGTCTGTGGTCTGCGGAGGAATGTAGAGAGGGAGCTTTTACAAGAGAGAATCCTTCAGCTTTACAATGCGGAGAGATTTCCTCCTGTGAGATGGAAGGAAAAGAAGGGTAGGAGTGATTATAGACCAGTGGTTCTCAACTAGATTGTAGCACCTACTTAGAGTACATTTTGGAAACTCATGGGGTTGTTCTTTATACCTTTAATTTGTGTTGAACATTTATACACTGAAATATAATTCTTATAAATCTTTCCTTTTCACCTTTATGTTACCATCAAATCAGTACCCTGATATCTTTTTTTTTTTTTTGGACTTATATGTGTAGGTGGATGATGAATATTATTTCTTTTTTCTTTTTCTTTTTTTTTTTTTTTTTTC
>NW_007728143.1:186713-196810 GCF_000696425.1 Galeopterus variegatus | reverse complement strand
GCGGGAGCGCCACCACGCTCCCAAGTGGCACACTGTAGCAGTGCGCCACCGGGCCGGCCCATGAATATTATTTCAGGGTAGCAAAAGAGTGTTACAAAATATTTGTCATAAAATGGTGGTGTTAGATTGTTAGGTCTAGTAGTTGAGAACCAGTGTTTGTCAACTTTAATGTGTGTGCGACTCTTGTTAAAATGCAAGTTCCAATTCAGTAGGTCTCAGGTATGGCCTCAGGTTCTCCATTTTTTTTTTTTTTCTTTTTTTGGTGGCTGACCGGTACAGGGATCTGAACCCTTGTCCTTGGTGTTATAACACTGCGCTCTAACCAACTGAGCTAACCGGCAAGTCTTTTCTCTATTTTTTAAAAAGTTCCCAGCTGCAGTAGATGTTGCTAGTCCCCCATCACACTTTGAATAGCAAGAATTGAGGTAAATCGGTAGATGAATGGTTTCTTGTGTTTTCAAGGTGGATGGTTTTATGAGCATGATGAGATTTGGAAGAGGCACTGACCAAGGAACAAAAAAGAGAGCTGAGGCTTTGAGGGCTCTGCTGAGAGCACTCCTACAACAAGTCTCTGCTGAGTAGGGACGGTGCAAATGGTAGGACTGATCTAGGTTTGGAAGTTAACAGCTTGGGTCAACTAGGCTGGAGGGCAAAGGAGTTGATAGGATAGGTATGGTGGAAAAAGTACAATGTGTGTGACTAGTTATGTGCATGTTTAATTAAAATATTTAAACTGTAACCATTGCTTTGATTTAGCTATTCGTCTTCAGGTCAGTAGGGGGCATTGGTGGATTAAAAAAATACATTTGAAAGCTATTCAGTATTTGCATTCTATTGTAGGAAGGAGCTTTTCCTTGTGCTGCTGCAGGAAGTTTGAATATTGAATACATACACCCAGTCCCCAAATTCATGTTAGTAGATTTCGTTCATTACTCAGATTTTACTCAGGCATCATGCTGGACCCTGCTGGGTACAAATGAAAAGACCCAGTTTTTATCTAGGAGAGAGTTCCCAAGTCTGACCACACATCAGAATTATTCAGAGACAGATAGTTTTCAGTCCCTGCCCATGGTTCTGATTTACTTTTTAGGTGTAGTTCAGGAGCCTCTAGTTTTGAAAAGGCATCCCAGGTGATTATGAAACTTTCTTTTCAGAAGCTCACAGTGCAGTTATCAGCACAAACAAAAAGCCCATTAGGATGCAGTGGTTCTCAACCTTGACTGCATGTTCAAATCACCTGGGGGGCTTTTAAAAGTCCCCATGGCTGGTGTGGACTCCAGACCAACGACATCAGAATCTCTAGGGGTGGGATCTAGGCATCTAGTTTTTAAAGCATGCCGCCAACCATGAGAACAACTGACTTAGAGGGAAGAGGACCAGCAGGGGGCATCAGACAACTTTATAGAGGACATGCATGCGCTGACCTATGGAGCTAAGCAGACAAGGTTGAAAGGGCTTTCCAAGCAGAGAAGAAAAGTACATGCAAGGACACAGAAGTGAGAGCTCAGAACACTGTTAAGACCTTGGGCTTCACTGTGTTACCTTGAGAGACATACTAAAGCTCTCTGTAGCTGCTTCCTTATCTGTAAAACACAGATAAGACACACCAACCTCAAATGGTCGTGTGGATTTAATTCACTCATGCCCAAAGCTTAGAACAGTGCTAGCACAAAGTAAGTGCTCAAGAACTGCTATAAACTTTCAGTTGGCATCTTGTAGGAGGCTGCTAAGGTAGTGTTATGGTAGTGCACAGTCTTGGGGCACTCCAAAAGTACTTTTTATTTCAAAACTTGGTAGTTGATTAGATGTGGCAGAAGAGGAAGAAGGAGAATTCAAGGATGCTGCCCAGGCTTTTGGCTTGAAAAATTGAGTGGCTGTAGAACTATTTATTGAAATGTAAGAGAGGAAGAAGGCCAGGGTTGGTTTGGGGGGAGATGACAGTCTGGTTTTGAACAGGTTGGGCTTGTTGAAGTATCTGTGGGCATTGAGAGGTGATAATAAGATGTGGAACCCAAGGGTGTGGAGTTTTCCTGAAAGAGATGTGGGCTGGAGATGGGGGAATGGGCATCTGGTTTCCTGCTAACTGAGGCCCCGAGGGCAAGAAGGCCGCCTACTGAAATGTGGCCTGAGTCAGTTTTCTTCCTGAAGGGCAAAGATGTGACCTGTACTCAGAGCTAACCACAGGGAGGAGCCCAAGTGAACGTGTCCTTGACTATAAGGCATTATTACGACACACATTGTTTGTGGCTTGGTGTAATGCTTGTATTGCCTGTCTTACTTCCTGAAATTAATTTTCTTACCATGTTACTAGTATGTTATTAGTGCATACTGAGGGGAGAATTAACAATGCTAAATGGAAAAGGAAAATCATCTGTAAATTGGGAAAGTACTCTAAGGTTTATACTTGAATATTATTTTAAATGCCACATATTTTGAAAGATAGATTTTTTTTCCTGTACAATTTAAGCATCTCTGAGGGAATTCTTGAGGAATTATAGTGAATACAGTTTTACTTGCATAAATACATTTTTTATGTGCAGAACTAATTGGATTTTTTTTCTTCCTTTCTTACTCTTTAAAGAAGTTAGTTGGTAGATAACAAAGAAGAAGAAAAAACTGCCCTGCAGCTCTGGACATGGTCTGAAAGCACAGGCTCAGGTTCTAGTTGTGTTTCTGGTTTCTAGCTGAGCGACCTTGATGAGGTTTCTTAATCTCTCCAAGTCGCCTGATCATGGTACTGTGGGGATAGTAATATGCCCCGCTGTATCTCATGGGGTTGAGAGATTCGAGAATAACATATGTGAAAAGAATGGTGAACTACAAAGCACTATATGAATGTAAGATGTTTTATATCCCTGCTGCAGCACATCTATCCACTGAAGTCATCTATGGTTGCAGGTTAGCACTTTGGACTTAGGACTGTAAAAAGTGAATCAAACTTGGATAAATTCACTTCTCATTGGGAAGTGAATGCTGCTCTGGATACTGAAGCACTCTTCCATCTACTTCTAAAATGCAAATAGCCTCCTAGTTCCAACTAACACTGGAAGAGGAGAAGGAAGAAGTAGATGAATGATACCTTAAAAGAGAGGGGAGGTCAGAGACAAAATGGAGGAGAAAAGATAATGTACTAGACATTCATGATAAATGAATTTATTACCCCCTGAGGCCTGTTCATGTTTGTACACTTTTATGACATAAAGGTTTAATTTTTAATCTATATACGTATGTGTTTCACACCCATGTCCCTTCTAGGCTAGACTAGAACTTCTTAGAGGCTAGGAAATGAACTTTGATATTTGTTTGTATGGTCCATTTAAACTTACTGCAAGTAATTAGAGGTGTAAGAAATCTCTGTAGCAAAGATACCTATCTGTTTCAAAAAGTTTAAAGTTAACTTACTTATGTGACAGGAAAGTGCCAATAGATTTTTAAAATAAAATAATTGAGTTTATATCAGTGATTTTCTTCAACAATGCTTAAGTGGAATTTTACAGTTCATACAGCATGAAACTTTATGTAGGTATCTTCAGGGGGGAAAAATCTCTGTCTAAGTGTATATTTTAGAATTTTGAAGTTATTTATTTTTTACTTCTGATTTTTCCCACATTTTTGCATGATCTCATGCCAGTTTTATTAGAAAACTTAAGCAATGCCACTGTCTTAATGTGATGGGATTTTAAACTTGTGTTCATTGTGCATTGAAGCTTGGAGAAGCAAGAATTTAGAGCAAAGGTCGTAGAGTTTGCAATATGCTGAAAGCCTCTAACTTTGAGTATTAGCTGTATTTTCATGGTATAGCTTTATGTATTATGGGTAGTATAGTTGTATTTTGAGTGAATTTTTTTTTAAAGGAACTTTAAGTACAGTCATCCTTTGTCTTCCTATTTCTGACTCTTTGAAGCAATGCAGTATCTTTTATTCAAAGCCCACACTGGCTCCCACTTAAGGACTTCTTTGTTTGGTTCTGTGAGGATGAGGAGTCCCTCTGTAGGAGTTGAGATATATTCACAAGTGCATGTTCCTTGCCTTAGTTGGGAGGGATACCCAGTAGTTTATTTTTTCAGATATATATATATATATTCATATCTTTGAACAGTCTTTTAAGATAGGATATATAAAGGTTCTTTTTTCTCTTTTCCCCCATTCTGCAAACTTCAGTCCTTGTGAAACAGCAGCCTGTTTTTCTTTGTGCTTGCTGTAGTGAATTTCCTCTCCTATGAGAGGTGCTGATTCATGTGTTGTATTATGACATGGGTGAGACTGGTGAGTAAGTAAGCAAGAAGTGATACAAGAACTCCAACAAGTTTCCTAAATTTTCTGTTGATTGATGGCTTAACTCATTTGGCAAATATTGACTTTGAGCCTGTTTATGGAGTCACACGGTTTGGGAGCTCTGGTAAAGTTGCTGTGTATAGTCTAAATATTTCCTTTTTTTTTTTTTAACTTCTTATTTTTACAGAGATTTTTATTATGAATCCAGATTATCATCAGCTGAATTGAGTCTTCTGCATGATTATTTTGCAAGAAAGTTTTAGTTTTCTTTTCCTTAAAGAACAAGAAGCAAATGAATAACTGAGATGAGTTTGAAGGCAGTTGTCATGAGTGAGTTCAGAGTTCTCTGTGCACATGGTGGTCTGTTAGGAAGTGAAACCTGGGTCTAGATAGATTTCACTTTGACAAAATAGCTCTTCTTATTAAAAGACGTACATGTTAGTTGCTTGAAAACATAGACACATTAGAAAAGCAAGACTTGAAGTAAATATTCCCCTATGATTTTTTCCTACCTATATTCCCTTAACTCATAAAAGTTTGGTTGGATCTCAGGATGCCATTCCAAGAGGAAAAAAAAAAAGATATATTTTGGAGTTTCAGGCAAGCAGCAGTAAATTTTTTATATAGATGAGGAAGTTCGAAGTTCAAAATAAATTTGGAACCTGGTAAATTGCATATCATTTGTGTTCCATGTCTGCGGAACCAGTACAGCCCAACTGGATGACTCAAAACCTGCCTGAATGAACAATTACCTTACTCTTTGGTCCTGAGGTTTCCTCCCTGTTTATTACACAAATTTATTCTTTTTCTACAGGGATTTTTCAAAATCTAATAGCTATTTTTAAAGAGTAGAAAATGAAATAATTACAGATGAAACATATTTTCTTTGCTTTGCTGACCTAATTTTTGGTGAATTCTGCCCTCCAGAGGTAAATTAGGACTTGTTTTTCTGTAAGAAAAAAGATAATATTGACCTTGAAAACAGCCTCATTTTTTTCTTTGCTTATCTCTTTAGATTATAGTCTGTTTATAGTAGATGAGGAAGAACTAGGAAATACCGATTAGTATAGAACTATAGAACTGAAAGTTTATTATAGAATAGTTCTGTGTTTGTCATAGTGGGAAGATAGTTTTTCTTCTTGTTGTTTAAAGTCTGAACTCTTAAAATATTGGCTTTATAATCCTCTTTATAGTGAAACAGATTGAAATGGTTGTGGTTTCTATTGTTATAGTATGAGTGCTCCCAAATTTATACATCCAAATGAGTGCCTGTCAAGACAGTCGTTTTGAGAGGATAGATTTAATTATCGTGTCAATATATTTATTCCAAAAACTCTATCACTGATCAATATATTTATTTTAAAAATATTATCACTGATCAAAACATTTTTACCTCTCTTCATTGGAATTATCTTCATACTTTGTGACAAATTCTTTCATATATCCTCAGGAGTCAACCATCTTTATTTGCATGTTATAAAACAAATCAATATTCGTTGTAAAAACTTCAGGAAATACAGATAATAGTAAAGATTCACCCTTGATACCACCACCTATAGACAACCACTGTTAACATCTTTTCAGACTCGTTTCTGGACATATATATACTCTTGGTAAGACATTTTCAAAAATTCAATGTAATCATACCACGAATTTCCCCTCCCCATTTAAAAAACAAATGCCATTTTCTAATCTGCCTTCCCACTCTTATTTCAAATATATTGAGACTGATTTTCTTAGGCTTAAAATTTGATATGAAGGCATTTAGAAATGGAAGCCATATGATTACATATTAAAAGTAAGTTTCATTTATTAATTTGTTACATAAATGGTTGCAGTAAATTCTTACTCCGTATATGACTTATAAAGGTTACTAGTTTGAGGAGAAAATACCTATTTTAAAAATTTTTGTAAGTTATACCTTTTCCTTGTAAAAAGTCAAGATAGTACAGTTAATGATCAGGTTCCCATTCTCTGCCTCCCGCTGAGCCCCTTCCTAGAAATAGCTTCCATTCTGTTTGGTGTGTGGCCCTCCAGATTAGAAAGAATTGCTATATGAAATGTAGGTACTGTATTGGATGCTCATTATGGGGGAAGGTATTCTTTATTCTTTTGATGTTTCAAGAATTATAGACTCATTTAGTTTATTTTTAATTCAACTTATAACACATTACTAGGGATACCAGTGTAGCCTGATTTAGACAAAATTGATTGTTTTTGTCATTTCTTTTACCCTAAATTCTTTCACATAATTTATTTTTTTGTTTTATGTCAGTTTCTTAGAACAAGAATAACCTCAAAAGTATTGTCAGTTTTTGTAGACCTTTTCTAAAAAAAATCCATTTCAGATTTTTACCTTTTTTTTTTTTAATTGATTATGAATGTTCATGGGGTACAAAGCAAATTGTCACCACTCGTGCCTAAGATGTGATGGGCAGATTTTTACCTTTTAAGCAACAGAAAAGAATCAGATTAAAAAGCATTTTGTTTCAAATGAAAAATGTTTTCAGAATGGGAATTATTGCAGAAAAGGTTGATCGAAGATCAAAGAACCAGCTTAACATTTTGAAGAAAAAAATACACGATTATGCCTCTTCCTGTAAATAGAGGAATATCTAATTTTTAAAATGGCATTTACTTTTAAAATGTTCCCAAATGCACTTATTTTCCACAATTACAGATTTTTAAATGATCTTATGCAACAACTTTGGAAATAGCTGCACATTTTAATGTACAGGTTATGTGACAGTCAGCTATGTTAGATAATAGCTAAAGTATAAAAATTAAAGCATTAGATTTGTTGCAATTTTTGATACCAAATTATCTTGAATTGATTATCATTAAAACCCCATCTGACCTTGATATTAAAAAAGAACTTGATTGAGAATGTTTTTGATATTACTAAAGTAATGAATGGTCACCTGTATTTGCTCCATATAGAGATCATATCTACTTATGGGTCTAGCTGAAAAGATTGTCGTGTGTTGAAAATCATCCTCATGTTCCAAACCTTTGGTTTCTTTTGTTACTACTCTTTACAGAGGCTGTTCCTAGTGACACTGCTTTTTTTTTGCTTGCTTGTTTTGGCGGCTGGTGGTATGATTCTTAACATCAGTGTTTTGGGTGACTTTGCTAAAAAAAAGAAGTACAGAAACATTCTGATTGTTGATTCTGCTTCCTCTCTGCAGTTTCCCAGAATTTCCCACTAGTGGTACTTGTGGTATTCCTTTCTCTGTTAATCCTATCACTTGTTTGTTAGTACACTTATCACAGATGGTATCATTATTTGTTTTTCGGGGTTTTTTGGTGGCCAGTATGTGGGGATCATGATTTGTTTATCCACCTTATTGGACAATGGAGGCAGGGACCAAATCTTATTGTCTTTGGTTTTCATTGTTTTATTAAAGAGTTATTTTAATGTTATCCTTTGACTGTGTGGCTTGTAGGACCATTAAATGAGATAGAGAATCTCAGAGAAAAACAGGTTTTGGGAGAAAAATAAGTTCAAAACATCATGTTGTACACCTTAAATATATACAATTAAATATATATATATATAAAAGAAATATATATATTATAATATAATATATATAAAAGAATGTATATAATATATAATATAATATATATAATTGTATATTATATAATAATAATTATTATATATATTATATTATATATATATATATACATATATAAAAGAAATAATACATTCCATCACCTCAAAGAAAAAAGCAGTTCACTTTTGGGTATGTCCTGTTTGAAGTTGCAATTGAAAAGCCTGGTGAAGATGTCCATCAGGGAGTTAGACATATAAGCCTGAGGCTTAGAGAGAGGCCAGGACTGAGGATACTGATTTGGGCATTATTAGCACATGTGTGGGAGTTAAAGACTCATTTAAATGAAATTACCCTCCCAAGTCTGGCATCAAGATCCATGTTTCTGACCAGGAGCTGTAGAGTGCCAATACCTCTGTTGATGACAGCCATCTAGAGTAGATCAAGGCCACACTGCCCAGCCCAGACAAGCTCCCTGGATTCAAGATGTACCCCATTGACTTTGAAAAGGATGATGACAGCAACTTCCATATGGATTTCATCGTGGCTGCATCCACCCTCCAGGCAGAAAACTATGACATTCCCCCTGCAGATTGACACAGCAGCAAGCCGATTGCAGGGAAGATCATCCCAGCCATTGCCATGACCACAGCAGCTGTGGTTGGCCTTGTGTGTCTGGAACTGTACAAGGTAGTACAAGGGCACCGACAGCTTGTCTCCTACAAGAATGGTTTTCTTGACTTGGCCCTGCCCTTCTTCAGCTTCTCTGAACCCCTTGCCACACTACGTCACCAACCACCTTGAGGTTTGCAAAGCTGAGGATCACAAACTCACCTTTGTCTGAGCCACATTTTAGTTTTCCCTATTACTATGAGTTTCACAGGTATATTCAAAACCTCAGACAAGCCAACATATTTGGGTCCTTACTTTGAGACCCCCAACTAGGTGAATTCAAGGAGAGGCATCTAATAACTGAAGGGTACATTCCAGAGGGGCTGTACCTAAAGAAACAGAGTCTTTGGGTCTAGTCTGTAGCTTAGAACTCATTGAAGATGCAGTTCTTAACAGAGCAGACTTGACTTTGATCTTGGAAGCCATACTTATCTAATCCAAAGTAATCTAATGAGTTCTTGTAAAGTGTGTACGTACCTACTTTCTGAGTCAAGTCATGTGCCCTGGGCAGGGAGTGAGCCTTGCAAACAAGGATTCTCAAGGACTGTCACTTGGTACAGAAGAGTGCTCAGGCCATGGGTACACATAGTCTGGAGGTTCCAGCCCCCATCAGAAAAGGTCCAGGTGAGATCTCACTTCTCAGGAGGTATATTCAGTCTAGTTGTACCATAATGGGTCAGGACCCCTCATGGAGAGAGAACACCTTTGTGTTCAACCCAGCAGGAGTGCTAATGGGAGAAAAGTTGATAAAGCCAGAGCTTTTTGTGATTATGACCCAGACCCTGAAAGTTGGTTAAGTCATTATTCACGGTGCCAGGCCTCCACATCAGTGTTGTTCTTGGGGAGACAAAAGAGTGAAGAAGGTTCTTCTTCACCTCCTTTTTGTGCCCTCACAATTTCCTGGGGTGATCTCTGCCCATTGTAACAGACTTTCCCTTCTTAAATTCTGCTATTGAATGCGTTGTCCTGAATACTAAATATGATCTCTAACAAATTATGATAGCCATCTGGCAGGCTCACAGCATCCAGGACCCACATTGGTGACAACATCTGGTTTGGCTGGCTTCCTCTTTACTGTTATAAGGGAAAGCAGTGAATGTGCTGAGGCAGAGTGGCATAGTCTTGCACCAAGAGGAGACCCCTTTGATGCCCAAAAGGAAGGTGAACCACCCAAGATGTTGAGTACATCAGCATCAGCCTTGTCTGCCTGTGGACCTTTTACTGAGGCTTCCATCCCACAGGTCAATACCACCCAGTTCCTTACCACAGTCAGATGGATGGCTGGCTCCTTCCTAGTAGTGACCCATGGCCTAAAGTTCCCACCTATATTTTACCATGAACTTGGCATGGATTAGGTTTACTGGAGCCATGGATTTTTTTAAAAAATATAATTTAGGGCCAGCCTGGTGGCGCACTCAGTAGAGTGCGGCGCTTGGGAGCGCGGTGGCGCTCCCACCAAGGGTTCGGATCCCATATGGGGACCGGTCCGCTCACTGGTTGAGCATGGTGCGGGCGCGACACCGAGGGTTGCGATCCTGTTGCCGGTCGCAGTACGGGCGCGACACTGAGGGTTGCGATCCCGTTACCAGTCACGAAAAA
>NW_007728143.1:164981-186308 GCF_000696425.1 Galeopterus variegatus | reverse complement strand
TATATATATATATATATATATATATAATTTAATGCAGTGAAATGCACAAATTTTAAGTTGTACAGTCTTAGATGTATGACTTGAGTTTTGACAAATGTGTATACTTTATGTAACCCATGCCTCAATTAATATGCATATTAGTAAGTCCATCACCATTCCCCCATCCTCCACTTCACCCCCAGGCAGCAACTATTCTGGTTTCAGTTACTAAATATAGATTTGAGGCTGTGGGTTTTAAAACATACAGATTTTCTTAAAGTCTGAATGGTGAGACGTGTCAGAAAATAATATTTATTCAAGTAAATCAGTGATTCTGAATTTGGGGGGGTTGCTCCCCACGAGACATTTGGCTGTGTCTGGAGACATTTTTGACTGTCGTGCCTGGGAGCGGGTGCTACTGGCACCAGTAGAGGCCAGGGATGCTGCTATGCATCCTACAGTACACAGGACAGCCCCCACAACAAAGAATGGTTCAGCCCAAATGTCAATAATGGCAAGACTGCGAAACACTGAAGTAAATCATGTGCTCTCTGCAGAGAGGGAATTTTCTGTGGGTCTCCCAAGTCTGCTGGAGTGAGGTTTGTTTTGTTTGTTTGTCTGTTGAGAGCCTGCTGGAAGGCTGCTACAGGAGCCGGCTTTCTTCAGTGCTACCACACTTGTGGCCACCGTTCTTGCTGTGGAATGGGAGTCAGAGTGGGATTGGGGAGGAAAACTAATAGAGGAAGAAGAAAACAACTTAGGCAATAAAGGGAACAGGCTTAGAATAATGTTAAAACTAGAAAAACGAGTAAGATGAAAAGGAAAAATAAAGTAGAAATTAATAAGTAAGAATCCAATAAAATGTTAAATTAAAAAAGTAAACGAGTTGAGATTTAAAATCAGAGATGAAAATGAGTGATAATAGTCATTAGGAACATACAAGAGGAAATCGGAATAAAAGGATAGAAGGTAATGAAATGAAAAATGAAATGTGTGAATAGTAGATAGGATTAAGGGTTAAAAGCAGGAATTGAGAATGAAGGGCCACTCTGAAACCAAGCCGCATAGAGGTTAGGGCGTTGGATGGCGGGGAGTGGGGGTGGGGTGGGGTGGAGGGTGAGGGTGGTACAGAGACAAAGTCCTGGGGTGGGGCTGGCTCTTCTCAGTGGAAAGTCTCCAGCTGAGCAGTATGGTTGTGGCTGGTCGTGGGCAGACCCAGAGGGCAGAGAGCAATGAGTTGGTGCCTCCAGATACCAGCAGCCTTACGTGCCCTCCTCGGGCTCTGGGAGGGGACTCCTTCCAGGGAACTGCAGACAACTCTTGGGTGACTCAAGCCTCAGACTGGCCTGGAGCTGTGGGGGAAGAGCTATGGATTTATTAATTTAAACTGTGAATTTAAAAAATCAGACCCCTCCTATTAAGGTCAGCAGTTTTGTAGGAGGGATGTTGTTCTCTTTAGGTAGTATCAGGGGTTTGCTGGTCCTGCCTAATAATTGTGATGGGCATAAACCACATTGACAAAAGTCAGCAGCAGCTGTCTAACCTTTACCTTGGAAGTAAAAGAAATCTGTAGCAATATTGCCTTGAAATTAAGACCTTTAAAGATGAGCACTTAATACTTCAGGGTGTGTTAATTATTTTTAAACCAGTTAAAGTAATAACCACTCTTTTTTTTTTTATGGCTTTCAGGTCTTTTTTTGCTTCTGAAATATGAGAATTTTGTTTTCGTGTGTGATTTCAGGCATACATTTTGACAGACATTTTTGTTGTATTTTATCTGGTGTTACATGTTTTGTGACTATTACAGGATAGCCTAGTCTTATAGCCTAGTCTTTCATACTACGGGCACTGCAAATCTCAATAATGTGATTTCTGGATGCGAAATCATGCCTATGTAGTTAGAACAAGATCAACCAGTCACTTATTTTTCACCTCTCTTCCATCCATTTTCTTTGTTTCATTGGAGCAGACAGTAAATAGTTATTGAGCATTTTTTTTAATGTGCTAGGCACAGCCATAGCAATAGGAATATGGAACAAGACACAGCATCATCCTTGGAAGGGATTCCAATCTGGAAGGGAAAACTTGATAGACGTAAATGAATGGACAAATAAAAAATAGACATAAATGAATGAACAATGAAAAATAAAAGCATGAATTTTCTCTGCTCTTAGGCCGTTCTACAGAAAAAGAAAGCAAGTATAGGATATTTATGACAGAGGAATTTGCATGTGCGAACCAGTGAAGCTGGGAAAATAGCCTGGGAGAAACATAGGGAGTTCAAATTTTGTGGAAGAGGATAAAGTGACAAGAGAGATGAGGATAGAGAAAGTGGTTGTGGCCAGATCATAATGGGCCGTATTTGGCCCACATAAAAGTCTAAGGCAATAAATACTAAAAGATCTCAAATAAGAATAGAATAAAGTTTGCACTTTAGAAAGATCACTCTTTCTCAGTTTGGTGCCTTGAGTCATTAGAAGGCCAGGTGACCTGTTAGAACGCTGCTAAAAATAATCCAGGAAAGAAATGAGGGCCTAAAGAAAGAAATGAGGGACCACGGGAGGGGATGAAGAGGAAAAAGTAGAATTGAGATCATTAAATAGGCAGAATTAGCAGGACTTAGTGACCAATAGGATGGGGGTAGTGGTGGAAATGACATTGGAGTTTAATTAATTTTTTTAATTGGCAGATAAAAATAGTATATATTTATTGCATATAACATGATTACACATTGTGGAAAGGCTAAATTGAGCTAATTAACACATGAATTACCTCACATACTTATTTTTTGTGGAATCTAAAAAAGTTGAACTCATAGAAGCAGAGAATAGAATGGTGGTTACTAGGGGCTGGGGATGGGGGGATGGGGAGATGTAGGTCAGAGGACACAAAATTTCAGTTAGGATGAATGGGTTCAAGAGACCTATTGTACAACATGGTGACTACAATTAATAACAATGTTTCGCATTCTTGAAAATTGCTAAGAGTAGATTTCAAGTGACCTTGGAGTTTCTGATGGGGTTGTGTGTGACACCATTCCTAAGAGGGAAAGTAGAGAAGGAGGGGTAGGTCTGAGGGAAAGATTATGAGTTGGTTTTGGATGTGTTCCAAAAAGCTAGCTAGCTTGCTTTCTTTTCTTTTCTCTTTTCTGTTCTTTTCTTTTCTTCTCCTTCCTTCTTCCTTTTTATTTTTACTTGAAAGGCTTAGTAGAAGAACTTAGGAACTATTATTGTCTTTTGGAAATAAAGTTAACCTGAAATTTTAAGTCTGTGAAAACGTGTTTTTTAGGTTCTGACTTCCTCAGAACTTCTGGAATGTACTTATTTCTCATAAAGTGCAATAAGCTTTCCAGGGCAGGGATGGTCGAAGTTACAAATATGCTCATGTTCCACACATTCGGTTTATAGCATGGAGAAATGGCTTAAGATTGCTTCTGCATTTCAGGTAATTCAGAGGTCCCTGGGGCCGGCCAGCCTCAGCCTGTTCACCTTCAAAGTCTATGCAGCACCAAAAAAGGATTCACCTAACAACAATTCCCTGAAGGTTGATGAGGTAACATGCTATTTGTGTTGTGATATATTTTGAACGTCTGATTTAGTTACTGTAGGAGAGTTTTTACAAATTGTATATCAGAAAGATATTTAAAAGGAAGAAATATATTTCCTTATAGTTTGTTTTGTGGGAAATTACTAAATTATGACATTTTCAACAGATAAACTTTAACGGTAGTTAGCTAAGGGCATAATTAAGGAATATTTTATAGATTTTTTTTAGTGGGGAATCTTCTATGTCCCAGTGGATTATAAGCGCAACTCACTATTCTGAGTGGTTTGCCTGATTCTGGATTGCTTATCAAGCCAAGAAGATATTTACACTTTTTTGTCTCTAAGAAATTAGAGACCTGGGTTGTTTCTACTTCTTGGCTGGATTAGAGGCTCATAAGTAGAAACTTAATAAATACTAAATAAATAAAACAAGAAATATTCTTTCCATTGATTACATTCTTTATTATCTGTACTTCCCACTGAATATTTTAGATATTCAGTTTCTGTTGCTTTGGATAAAGTGATGTAAAGATCTACCTTCAGTCCTGGGCAGGGTTACTTGAACAGTGCTTACATAAAGCTAATTAGTTTATATTTTGCCCTTTACTCTCTTCTCAGGCCTTGAGACAGTGGCATTTTTGAGGGTGAAGAAGGCAGCCAGTAATGGTTGTGGAAAATTTCTTCTCTGGGTGGGGAACAAATCTGTTCTCCTGTTTTGATTAGCACCAGACTGATCATTTGAACTAAGCAACATGCTCTTCAATTACTCTCAAGCTTTTTTTTTTTTAACCCCCCTCACCCACCTTTAGAGTAATAGAATCCTTTTTCCAAACTAAATCTAAGGTGCAATACCAAATACCAGTATATAAAATGGATAAAGGAGAGCTGCTTTGTCTGCTGTCAGTGGGTGGGAGGGGTTAGGACACCACACAGCCCTGCCCTCTTGGCCTTGTCCTGGTTGATTAAGGCAATAAGTAAGGCGCAGAGATTCTCAGAAGTAAAGTTTAGGTTGCATGTAATCCTTAGAGTCACTGTAATTCATGAATTATTAGAAATACTGTGCCTGGGCCGGCCTGGTGGCACACTGCTATAGTGCGCCGCTTGGGAAGCGCGGTGGCGCTCCCGCCGAGGGTTCGGATCCCACATACAGACTGGTTCCCGCTCACTGGCTGAGCGAGGCGCAGGGGCAACACCGAGGGTTGCGATCCCGTTGCCGGTCCCGGTCCGGTACGGGGGCGACACTGAGGGTTGCGATCTGTTGCCGGACACGGAAAAAGACAAAAAAAAAAAAAAAAGAAATACTGTGCCTACAAATTTGGTAATTTATTACATGATCTCATTACTGTATATACATTTTTATTTTTGTTTTGTTCTAATGTGTATAGCTTTCACTCTACTCAGTTCCCAAGGATCAATCTAAATATGTGGAGGAGCCAAGGACCCAACTTGAAGAAAGCATCTCAGAGCTCCGTCATTATTGCAAGCCATATACAAGTTGGTGTCAGGTACAGCTGTTCTGAAAAGGGAGTAAACGCGTTTCTGTTGAGGCAATAATGAAAAGTCTATATTGGCTGCGTGTTTTTGGAAAAGGCATGATAAAGGGCCCCAAGTTAAGAGTGCCCAACTTACAAATGTTCATTGGTGCCATGGGGGGAGGGGCAGAGATGCACTAGCTTCCTGGGGACAGCTTTGCCATAGCTACAGAGATAATTAATGGCACCTTGACTAGAAAGCTGAGGGCTGGGAACTACCTTGTTGGTTGCAGTTATGAAAACATTGTTTTCCACCAGGGGAGGATATGAGGCCAGAACGCTAATGAAAGGAAAAGGATACAATATAAACATTTATATCAAGATTGGGAAATTTTTCCCTCCCTAGAGATTCTATAAGTCAGTACCACTTGAAATAGGAACGTTTGTAGAGCATTTTGAATGCTGTAATTGGAGGGCAGATACGAAAATAGGGTGGAATTACATATTTGAGTACTGAACTGTTTGCTCCAGTGATCAAAGACCTACAAATACAGGTTGGCTTCTGTCTCTGCTCATGTTTTAGATCAGGCATTTGTCATTATGTGAATGAAAGTATGTCCGTGATTGTTAACATGTGAAACTAAAGTTTACAATCTACAGAATGCTTTTGTAGGCTTTGATATACATGTTCGCCATACTTGATTTTGATTTTTGAAAAGTGAGGACAAATTAGTAAAAACTAATATGTAGATATGTCCAAAATGGTCTGGATATACTTTGCTTGAAATTTACAAATTCAGTTTTCATTCAGAACTTGTTTTAAAATTTTTAATTTCCACTCTCTGTGCCACTGCTGAACTTTTGTTCACCAATTTAGAAAGAAAATAGTAAGCATGGGCTCTATCAACAATATAAATTAGGCCATTATACTTAAGTACCATAACCATATTATTGAGTTATGAAATACCCAAAGACTTTATACATAACATGTTGTAAAATGCTTAGACTTTACTCTCGTGTTCTAGAAGATTTTTAAACCATCTGCTAGTAGTTAAGATAAGCTTAGCAAATTTGTGCAAATATTTTTGTATCATGTAGGCCTGACTACTGTTATTTCTAGTCTGTTTTTTGTTTTTTGTTTTTGTAATAAAAGTACTTTTTCTTTTTACCTTTCAACCTAAGATTGCTTTCTGTTTTTTACTTTTTCTTCTGCGCATGGTACCCAGTGCAGCAAAATACCTCTCTGGATGATAGAGTAGCTATCAACATGTTTATTTGCACTGCTTCTACATCAAAAAGCTTTCTTGTAATTATAATGTTTTTTTATTTTCCTGGGTAGCAAAAAGTCTTTTTTTTTAGGTATAAAATAATTTTACTAAATGAAGTCACATACATGTGTAGTTTTTAGTCACTGTCTTATTATGGGAAAACATTTACTGAAATATTAAATTGGTAGGGTTATTCCCATGGCTAGACTTCCCTATATAATCCATATGTAAAAAGGATTGAAGAATATACCGCATTCCTATCAGTATTTTAAGCTGGGACAACACAGGGCAAATCACTCCACAGATTTATAGCAGTCAGTACTAAATCAATTTTCTGGGTAGCCCAAACTCTTCATGAATAGAAATATTTCTAATCCCTGGCTCCTTTTTCAGGCCTGCTATTTCTAGCTCCTTTCTTGAAGAACAAATTTAACTTTTTTCATAGTAAAGAGATTGAATTGGCAAAAGAAGTGGACAGTTACTCTAGACATTGATCTGTACATTTTCTTTCTTTTTTTTTAATGGACAGAAAAAAATGGATTTTAATGAAGTTATAATCAGTTATTTATGTCCTCCTCCAAATTCATCATTCATTCTTTAAGGCCATTTAAGATAATTAGGATAACTTGTTCTGACTTGAATTGAATTACATAAAACAAGTCCTTTTCCAAGTGACAACTAGTTCTGATACCTTCTAATACCCATGTATCTCTTTTCCCATATTCACTGTCAGCCTCTTGAAGGTGAGTTCCTTCTAGCTAGTCCCTCATTTCCTTTAGGATCGTCTGATGTTCATGTACAAAACCTTTTTATTGTTGTAGCTAAGAGCATCTTTATACTTCATTTGCTTCAGGATTGAGGTGTCATGGGCAGTTTCCAGATATATGCTCAAAAATAATGGCAAATCAGGAAGTGGACTTAACATGAAGGACAGATTTAATCTTACAATGGGAAGGATTACCACTGTAATTATGAAAGGGATTGGTTTTTAGTCTCTTTTCTTCAATGTTAATAGAAGAGTGAAAAGTCTGGTTGGTTGAAACCATTCAACTTGGAATCTTTGTTTCCTGTGGCAGTAGTAAGCCCTTCTGCCGAGTGTTTGCAGTGAAGGGAAAATTACAAAAGAAAAAAAACAAAAACACCAGACAGACAATATATCCCTTTATTCAAAACGTGTTGATAACATGATAAATTTATTCAGTAAAGACAAGTATATTTATTTTGTTACATTCTAATCAGCAAATCCTATTAATTCAGTGTCTTTTTACCTTTTCAGGAAACGTACTCCAAAACTAAGCCCAAGATGCAAAGTTTCGCTCAATGGGGGTTAGGTAAGTTGATTTTTAATTAGGCATAATCAGTTACTTTATTAACATTGGACTCTTTAACTGGGGTTCCATGGACAGGCTCTAGGAGATCTGTGGATTCCTTAAAATTGTATGCACAATTTTAGAGCTATGTGGATTTTTCTAGAAGGATAATCTATTGTTTTCATCAGATTTAAGGGGACTAGTGTTCCCAGTCAGGTAACTCTTCAAGATCATTAGGATTGTTGGGCTAGCAAGTACAGATACACTGGATTTTTAAAAAAAATCTATTTCCAGGTATAATGTACTATAACACACTAATTCATGAGTAGATTTTCAGAATCAGAATAGCTCATTTGCACTGCTGTTAATACATGCTATAGAAATTTAGAGACAGGAAGGAACTGAGCTGGTGTCCCTGGGAAAGGTCTTATTGCATAATTAGCAGTGTTCTTACATTTTTTTAAATTTGGTTTTTATTGTCCTTGATTATTTTTCACATGTGGGCCACTTATCACATACACTCATAAACTGGGTTCATAGTCTATGTTCTGACTAATCTTAGAAACTGGTAAATTAATAGAGACACTGATCATACATATTTCATTATCCTTATTGGGCATCTCAGCAAATCAAAATCTTGTTTTTACAAGGGCTTGTTTCCATGATGGAAGAAAATAAAACTGAGTACATTTATTTCTTTGCTGAGGTCATCATAGTGTGTTGATACGCTGATACCTCTGAAACTATTAGATAGATAAATACATTTTTCATTTGAGGACAGACATATTAATAGTTGCCTACTGGTTCTTTCAATTATTAATGCATGTTAATAAGTAACATCTTAACTTTATTAATTTCATAAATACTTATTTAGTGCTTTATTATGTCAGGTGGTTTAAAAATAAAGTGCTTTAAAAATATTAATTTATTTAATACTCGTAACAACACTGACAGGTATTTTATTGTCTTCGTTTTTCACCTGAGGAAACTAAAGAGCTCCTGAGGTAGTCTTTTATCTGGACATGTGTGACTGAGAAGGTCTCTTCATTTCACCTATCATTTCCCATTGATTCATAGCAGTAGGCATTATTTGCAATATTAGTCTTTTTTTTCTTCCAGATTCATACTTGTTGCATAGTTCCGTTATGAGTTGTGTTGTTTGCCAAGGCAATCAATCCATTTCCAGCAGTCACAGCCAAGGCATGTTACTAGAAGTTGGACTTCAGCACAATCTTACAACATTTCTTCTTTCCCATTTCTTTGTGATTTACCTACTTCAGTTCAGCTCACCAAAGCCATCTGAGTGTCTTTCTGTCAACTGCTTTGTGCGTGTGTCTACAATTGAGTAACACTGTTACTCAATTTTTTGTTACTCATTTTTGCTGGTAGGCAAAAATAAGGGGAAGTAGAAAATTGCTTCAAATGACCCAGACAACAGGATATAAAGTAAAAACTAGGTTAAAGGCAAAATAAGTAAAAGGCCAGATGGGAATTAATGCAAACATAACACAAACCCTATAGTAGTATTTAAAATGATCACCACATTTCCCGAAGAACCCAGGAAAAGGAAAACTGTCATGTGTCTAGTACTACCTAGGGAAGAGAATTACTGAGTATTTCAGTTTATTTGTTCAGTTCAGCATACATTTGTTAAGTCATCATCATGCCAGACATTAAAGATCGAGGTTGATTAAGACAGTAGTCACAACCGCTAACATGCATATAATAAATTATTCAATACTAATGCAAATACAGAGGCAATCATAGACCACTATTGAAGGTACAGAGGAAGGAAGCTAGTTTAATAGAGACTGGGGAAATGGGAGCGGTCAGGGAAGGACTTCTGAGATAAATCTTGAAGAAACAGTGCTAGCCACACCAAAAACATGGGGGTGGGACTGTGGGTGGCATTCCACACAGCCGGCACAGCATGATCAAGTCTTAGAGGGGAAAAAAGGGCTTAGAGGTATGACTCGGTATTGGGTGTTTGAGGAACCGTTAGCAGAGAGGGAGTGCTGAAGATGAGGTTGAGAGACATGAGAGCTTTGTAAGTCATAACCTAACTGAAATTCATTTGTTAATTCAGCAGTATTCATCAGTTACTGGCAGTGTTTTAATAAATATCTGTTGAATGAACATCCACTATTACCACTGGGGGAAGATAACATAGAAGTCTAAGCAATCCACCATTAAGGAGTTTACGTTCTCCTTGGGGAGACAAAAAACACACACCTGGATAATTAAACACAAGGTGCTATAGGATTAGGTACCAAGTGATGGTACAGGGACTAAATATAATGGGACTTTAGAGGAGGAAGAGAGGTCTGGGATGATGAGCTTAGGAAAGGCTTTTCTAAGGAGGTAGGACTCAAACTGGCTCTTATTTGGTGTGATTGGCTCAGTAGAGAGGAAGCATCATGCAGATGAAGTCATAAGGCATGTTCAGGCATGGTGAATAGGCTCACATACTGTATTTGTTTATATTTATTCTTTCACTGTTGACAGTGGCTATTTCCTGAATGAATTGTACTACGAGTTTCCCTCATTATCCAAATTTATCGTGTTCTTGAGTTCAAATAATGAGTTCAAATGGCAAAAGATACTTATTTTTCTGATTCTAATGTATTTGCTTCCTGAGTTTCAGAGAGCCAGCAGCAAAGCTTCAGATAGTGACAGATCTATCCAAAGATTTATCCAAATCTATTTTTGTTTCCATGTTTAGATAACAAGAGTTTGGATAGTGAGGGATCCCTATATTTGTATTTCTCCCTGGGTGAATAGCTGATTCAGGTCTGTTGCCTTCAGGAATGTGAAGGTAATCTAACATTACTTTATTGTCAGTTGGCTGTCAGACCACAAGTGTTTGAAAGTTGGACACTTGCTATGTGATATAAATCATGTTTATGAAAGCAGCATATTAGCAGAAAGCAAAGAATACGTGGTTTGAAAATATTTGATACTGTACATACTAGTCATATATAAGACTTTTTGTTTTATTTTTTAATGAGCAATTTATGGAACTGTTTCCTGGTCTGATTCTGTTGTAGACAGCTATGAATATCTCCAAAATGCACCTCCTGGATTTTTTCCAAGACTTGGTGTTATTGGTTTTGCTGGCCTTGTTGGACTCCTTTTGGCTAGAGGTAAGTACAGTTTTGTGTTTTTTAGAGTAGTTTTTGGGTTTTTTTTTTTTTTTTTTAGTAGTCAGTTCATATGGGAGAGATAGGATATATGTTTGGTTCTTTCATTTACCAGTTTTCAGAATAATGAGTTAGTTCTTGAATATGACCTTCTTAATATATAATTGATATGGTTGTTTACTCTAGTATATTTGATTTTAAGCATATATAGAAATTATATACAATTGGTTTAAAAAAAGATATTAGTTATCCTTTATAGGCACATTTACTTGCTCAAATCCCTATTGCTCTTTGGTACAGAAAGTGAACTTTTGTTCAAAGTCTTTCACACCTGAGAAATAAACTATTTGTAAATGCTTCACTTTTTTTTTTTAATTTTTAATCTCTAAATTTAAAAAAATTTTTATTTTAATAAAGAAAACGAAATTTATTGCTTGCAGTTTCGGAGGCTGGGAAGTCCAGAGTCCAGGGAACATACCTGGCGAGGGTGTTCTTTGGTGGTGGCTTTACAGCGATGCAGGAGTCTCACATGGCAGGAAATGGTGGAGCACAAAGCTGTAAATGTTTCACTATTAAGATCAGGGTATTAATCACAGTAAATAGAACAGTAATTTAATAGAAATTTATTAACTTTTTGATGTGTTATGGCTTCAGTCAGTGATGATGTAAAAACTTTTAAAATGCTTAAAATTAGAAACTAATGAATGTCAACTTTAAAATACTACTCTACTACAGTGCTAGATTATAAAACATAGGAAATAAAAGATGAATAGGAAATAAAGGATGATAAAGTATTTCACTATGATGAGATTAGTTTGTTATGAACTACTTTAAGGTCCACTGATTGTAAAATAAATGTTTGTGGTATAAAATTCAGATATTACAAACATTCCTAATAGAGAAATTTTATGAACCCTGTAATCAGACCCCCATGAAAGAGAACCATAGAGACTAGTTTGGTACTCGTTCCTCCAATTTTAAAATTCTTCCCTCTGCATGCATTGGTTGTTGTTCTAGTCCATTTTGTGTTGCTATAACAGACTAGCACAGACTGGGTCATTTATAAATAATAGAAGTTTATTTGGCTCACATTTCTGAAGGCTGGGAAGTCCAAGAGCATGGTGCTGGCATCTGGTGAAGGCCTTCATACTGTGTCATCCCATGGCAGAAGGTAGAAGGGCAAGAAAGCATGTGCGAGAGACTGAGCAAGAGAGGGCCCAACTCACTTTTATAACAAACCCACTCTCAAGATAACTAACCCACTCCTGTGATAACAACATTGATCCACTTATGAGGGCAGAGCCCTCGTGACCTAATCACCTCTTCTTAGGCCCCACCTCCCAGCCCTGTTGCACTGGGGATTAAGTGTCCAACACATAAACTTTGGGGGACACAATAAAACCATAGCAGCCATTATTTTAGAATCTGGAGGGTAAACACTACACTGGCACCAGTTCACCTGTGGAATGAACTCACGTCATAGTCCCTGTGCCCTCCTCCTGTCTTGTGCAGAATGTATAAGAATTAAATTTCCTTGTACCAGCCAGCCACAAAAAAAAAAATCCTGTCCATTTTTAGTAATCATCTTGTGAACTAATGTTTTTTTTTTCCCAAACTTCTCTCCTTTCTTGCAAAGCTGTTCAGAAAAGTATTCCGGTCTTATAGATGAACATCCCAAGGCCAGGGTGTTGGAATTTTGGTTATTGTTAGGGAGATGGGAATTTGAGATCCAATAAGATGTACTTTCCTTTTCCATGGTTGGAGCACATTGGGGAGTCTTTCAGGCCCAAAGAAACTCTCTTTGCTATAGGTACATTCTTACACTGTCGAGTGTTTGTCCCCCACACATCCACCAGGGTGACCACCCTGAGGAGGTGGAGACCGTGTTCTCCTAGACAGAACAGCAATGTGAGGATACCCACTGCTGTGGGTTCTAGTCTTTGTTTTTGTTTGTTTGCTCCTATCTCTTTCCTCTTCCTGGAAGGATCAGTAGTTTTAAAGTAATTTGAAACCTTAGTTCTTCTTCACAAATGTTCACACAGGCGCGCACACACCCACTCACACACATGCGCACAACAGCAGGTCTATTCCCATGGCTGCTGAGTGTAGAGGGCCTGCAGTGAGCCGCGTCAGAGGGGCTCACCAAGCAAGGTGAGTGGGATGCTAGGTATGTTTATGTGTGGCCAGAGTGCTTTGCAGGTACCTCCAGGTAGATGGTCCCCTACTCTGGCAGCAGCAGGATGGGCTCAGAAGGTCCCATCCAGTAGGGTTTCTTGAGCATATCTGCTAAGGTAGTGTGCCTCAGTTGATGGGGATGGCCATGACTCTGGTGATGACAGGAGGCTCCCAGAGAGGGGAGTGATAATCATTCAGAGGAAGTGAGCCCAGCCAAGTCACTCAGGGGTGGCTGGTGGTTGTTGCCACTATTGTTGCCTTCTGGTGGCTCTCCCTAGTGCGGGCAGCCAGTGGTTCCCCTCTGGCAATGCTGATAGCCACACCACTTGACTTCTTGAGAGGTGTAGGCATGGAGAGGGGGCAGGGATATGTGATCACCTCCTTTGACCAAGAGACAAAGTATTTTAGATACTGGCACATTATTTATATCCATATTTCTTGAAAAATGGTTCAGTGATAAAACTGAGGATAGTTTTTATTGGCTGGAAGAAAATGGACATTTTAAAAAGTGTTACTTATACTTCCTAATCCAGAGGGAAGTGTATTGAAGAGGGCAAGTGAGTTTTTTGGGAGGAAAGATACAGAATGTCCGTCCATCTTCTATACTTTTACACTGACAGAAAAAAAAGAACCTACCAGAACTTTTTAGATGGGAAGAAGGCAATAAAGAGAAGGCAGAAGTCTTAATTTATCAGAACTACTTAGCTATAACAATAAGCAGGTGAGGTTTTGGGGTCCCCAGCTCATCATAGGAACCAGCAGGGGCTGGAGGCCCAAGAACTGTCGCTTGTCAGCTTTCCCTAGAGGAGTGAAAAAAGACTAGGAAACAGGTTTGCTGCTCTTCACCTGGTCCTGACATGTGTCAGCTGCCCAGGCACTTAAAGCTTCAAGTGGACGAGGCGATCCTAGGGGTGTACCAGGCATTTCTCTTCTAGGATAATTATGCCCTTTCAATCCAGGCAATAGGATCAGAAAAGAAACATTAATTTATTAATAACATTTATGATAACATTTGTATTCTCTTCTGTAACCCCAGGTCCATCTTTGGGGATTTGTTTGTTTAAAGCTTAAAACCAATAAATAGCACTTACATTATTAGAACTGTGTAAGTATTATCAGCATACAGCACACTGGCATTTGTATGGGTCCCGTGTCAAAAACACTGGGCCTCTCAGTGGAGACTGTTTCTAGTGTCAAGTCCACATGTATTCTCCTGTTTCGCCCTCTACCAGTCTTCTTAACTTCATTCTCAGGTTTCTCTGAGCTCTGCATCCTGCTGTTTATTCTTTTGATTCCCCCTTTTCCCACAGCTCTGCATCCTCCTGCTATCTGGCCTGAGATTTCAACCCAGCTGTTGTCTTGGGACTTGGCTCCTTCACACTCACTTGGGTTTGAGCCCCCTTTTTCTGAGTTCCATGCCATCTTCTCCTTGGTTTACTCTGCCATGCTGTTGGACTACATGCTTAAGTCACTTTCAAAAAAGTACATGCTGTAGGCAAACTTTTCAAGACCTTGCATGTCTGAAAATTACTTTCTGCCCTCATACCACGTGATAGTTTGATTGGGCATAGAATTTGTTTTTCATCAAAGCTTTGAAGGCCAGGTCTTCTAGCTTCTGGTGTTGCAGATGTGAGAGTCAGTAACCAGTCTGGATGCTTGTTGCTTCTGAAATTATTCTTTTTTTTTTTTTTTTTTTCTGGAAGCTTTGAGGATCTTCTCTTAATCTTTAGTGTTCTGAATTTCCATCGTGCTATGACTAGATATAGATGCTTTCATTCCTTAGTTGGACATTTTGGTGGCTTATAGCCTTCAGCTGAAGGAAGATAGCTATTTTTGTATTTCTCTAAAAATTTACTCTCATTCTTTTTCCTTCTTGAGCTCATATTAATTAGCAATTGGGTTGTTTAAAATGACCGTATATGTCTCCTATATTTTCTTGATCATTTTATTTTGTTCCTTTTAAATTTTTTTACTTTGGTCATTAATTACCAAGAGCTCTTTCTTGTTCTCTGAACGTTCCTTTTTTCATAGGATTCTTTTTTCTTTTAATGTAGTAGCTTCTTGAATTTATTTGATGACACTTAATAACAAGTTTAGTTTTGTTTTGAAGTTCTTCTGTTTCCTGTGGGTAATTTTTTTCTTCTTGCTTGTCTTAGTCTTTCTCTTTTATGTTGCAGGCATTCCTCAAATGACTGCGATCCTTGGTTGTCTGGTCATGTTTCAGAATGAGACCATTGAAACTCTAGTAAGAGCCTTTTGTGCGTAGATGGGCTTGTTGCTGACAGGCAGGTTCTATCTCGGTGTGAGCTGAACGGGAGTTGACCTTATATGGGGGTGCCTAGACGTAGTGCCAGTGTGAGGAGGGGTTTACTCTCTGGCACTAACACACACCCACACACCCCAGCTATCTTGGTTCTCAGCAGAAAATTTGGCCCAATGTGACTTCCTGGCCATGGGCAGTTTTGCACTGGGATGGTGTGGGGGAAGGAAAAGGTCAACTGATCCGTGCACAGGACTTGAATTTGTCCCCCTGTCTTGATGCCTGGTTACCGTCTCCACTCACCACAGTACCTGCCATCTCTGGGTCTAGAGTGTCCCTGGGGCTGCCTGGGACAGATCTGCTCCCTCCATAGCTGTGGCCCTCCCTCAAGACTTCAAGGTTGCATGTCCTCTTGTTTCCATTCACTCTCCATTTTCTGAGAACTGGTTGATACCTCTTATCTGCCAGTGGCTCCTCCATATATTTTCTCTTAATTGTGGGTTTATTAATCTGTATTTTATTCTTTTACTGTTTGTTTAGTGGGGTTTCAGAAAGGAGAGGAGAGGAACACTTGTGTTTAATATTTAAATAGAAGGCCAGTTTGTTGTTAAAGAACATAAACCCTAGAAACCAAAATACTATTTCATTTGTTTTCAAAACAATCTTTGTTTCTGCTCCCTTAGAAATGGTGGTTCTCTTAAAAACATTTGCTGAGTGAAAGAAGCCATTCACACACATAAAGAAATCATACATATTGTATGATTCCATTTACACGAAATGTCCAGAGTAGGCAGATCTATAGAGGTAGAAAGTAGATTGCGGGTTGCCTAAGGCTGGGGGGATGGTGGAATTGTGGGGTGACTGCTAATGGGTGTGGGGTTTCTTTGGGGGGTGATGAAAATGTTTTAAAATTGATTGTGGTGATGGTTACATAACTCCGGGAATATACTAAAAGCCATTGAATTGTACGCTTTAAATGGGTGAATTGTGTGAATTATATCTCAATAAAGTTGTGAAAAAGTGGTGGTTCTTTTTGGTGCATATGATATTATTAGACACATTCTCTCAATTCAGGACCAAAGAAATCTTATTCGTATTAAATGTATAAGATAAACTGTGATAGTAAGGATAATGAATCCTCTGATGGTGTGTACAACCTTTTATTTATTAGGTTCAAAAATAAAGAAGCTGGCCTATCCGCCTGGTTTCATGGGATTAGCTGCCTCTATCTATTATCCACAACAAGCCATCACATTTGCCCAGGTAAGCTAGGCCCAACAGGCTAGGATGTCCCTCATTCTTGCTTCTGTACATATGGGTTTGCTGCTTAATCTTATTTTATTTTGCAATTTTTACAACAGCAGACTAAAATTTGTACATATAGATGAACTACAGCAAATTTAAATGTTTTTTCTCTATTATGTACCTCAGTTCTAGTCCTCCTTCCAACAATGCCAATCTTCAGAGAATGCACATTAATTTGAATGTTAATCAAAAATAATTTAAGATACCTTTTCTGCATACTTACATGGAAGTCTAGAGACTAAAATTACAAAGCTGCTAATTGTGGGTCACTGTCAGTTTGGGTGTGTCTGATCACAGCCTGTTCTTGTTGGAGTTGCAGGCACAGACTGTGCTCTGGCCTTCACACCTTCTCCCTGGTACTGGCACTGGCCTTGCTGGCCTTGCTGGGGACTTCCGGGAATGTAGTCCCCTCTGTTGGGAATGCCTTTTTTGGGCTTTCAATTGGCTGCTCCTTTCTTAGCCTTCAGGCCTCAGCTTGACGGTATCCTGGCAAGTAGGTAGATCACAGTGGCAGGCAACATGGGTACAACTGGACCAGTGGTTCTCGAAGTGTGGTCCCTGGACCAGCAGCATCAGCATCACCTGGGAGCTTGTTAGAAATGCAGATTCTCAGGCCTCATCCCAGACCAACTGAATCAGACACTCTGAGGGTAAGAGACAGTAGTCTGTGTATTAGCAAGCCCTGAAGTGATCTTAATGCCCAGGAGATTTGAGAACCACTGATGTAGACCAGTAGGTAGCCTGAGGGGGTAGTATCTGGAGTCAGTGGGACTCTAGACATAGAGGCCTTTGAAAAACTGGCAAGAGCAAGGCAAGCTCTAGGTCTCCAGGTCCTGGGCAGATTATGGAGACAGGGACTCAGTTGCCAGAACTGCCATATCACATGGAGACTCAGTCCCAGGAGGAGACAGAGTGCAGTAACCAGAACCAGGCTCTGAGCTAGACCCACCTAATGCTGAACTCCCTGGATTCCTCATCAAAGAATTGAGTCCAGATTCCTAGATTGAGCTGTACTGGTAGGTGGTGGTCCGTGGCGCCAGCTGTGGGAGATTGATGGCTTTGGTGGCGAATGCCAGTAAGATCTTCCCAGCATGGGCTTGCCATTGTTTATAACAGTCCTGGAGGCAGATAGTTTTTTTGTTTTGTTTTGTTTCTTCTTGATAGCTGGCTGGTACAGGGATTGAACCCTGGACCTTGGTGTTGTCAGCACCACGCTCTAACCACCTAAGCTAACCAGCCAGCCCATGGAGGCAGGTAGTTAATGCTTCTGTCCTTGCTCCAGCCCCAGCTCAGGAACAGTGAGTAATGTCTGCCTGCTGTAGATAATAAAAATAATGAAACATCACTTCAGTCTGTTATGCATTAAGTAGTAAATGGCTGGGCTGGGGAGGGTGGGGAGAGTGGGCTTGGCTGCTGGTTGAGAAGCATATGAGGCTGCTCCGAGAGTGTGGGTCTTTTTTTGTCTTATATGCCACAGCATATGTTGCAAAACATCTTTTGTATTCACAACCAAGATAGTAGGATACAAATCTGAGTTGCATGCTTATTTATTTTTAAAGTCAGTGGGGAGGAGTTTTGTCTTTTATTTTATACCTAGAATAAGCCAGAACAAAACAATTTATTTTCACTAGGTATAAAACATTAGTTATTTGTTTGGGATGATGAAAAAGTTCTGGAAATGGGTAGTGGTGATGGTTGTACAACATTATGAATATACTTACTTCCACTGAATTGTACACCAAAAAATGGTTACAATGATAAATGTTATGTATATTTTACCACAACAAAACAAAACAAACATCAGTGATTGAAAGAGATTTTCCGATATTGTTTCAGTGTCATTTAGTTCGTATTTAACAGTTTTTCAATTTTCTTTTTTATGAATATCCTGATCTTGGACAGGCCACTTAACTGCTTGTGTTCTGTTTTTTGTTCAGAAGCATTTAGCTGAAAGCACTATAAGAAAACCCTTAGACTGATGGAAAATATTATTTCCCTCTCAGAAATGCAAGACACCACAAATAGTACCATATATGTGGTACATGCTCACTGTGTCTACTGATAGGTCTGAGAATCATATCATATATTTTAAGAACAATAAGAGGAACTGGAAGAATATAACTTATAAGAAATCAGCATATTGCAAAAATCACTGGATTTACTAGCATTGTGACCTTAGACAAGTCACTTGGCTTCTGAATGTTTCCTTATAGTCTTTGTCTACTTACCACACAGAGTTGTTATACAGGATAAAGATAATTCATGTGAAAGTGCTTTGTAAACCAAAATGCTATACAAAGAGTAATTATTATAAAAATTAGAAAATGAATAATAACTGCTTTCAGAAATTTGAAATACTGTTATGGTGAAGAGTAATCAACATTTTTTGTCATAAGTAGGACCAATGAATACAAATTAGTGGAAGCATTTTTTTTTTGGAAAGTTCAGTACTTAAGGAAAAAAAGTTTCCAGCAATTAAAAGCCAGCTAGCCAAAGTTAGACAAGCATGTTTTAAAGTCATGAGCTCCCTGACCCTGGGGCCTGCCTCTCAGGATGTTGGAGGAGCAATTATGGATCAGGATACCCTATAGAAACTCAGACTTTATGGTTTTTTTTGCGGGGGGGCTGGGAAAACTGGGATCATCTTCACTGGGTTTACCTATCTTTCATCTAAGCCCCTAAAATGAATGATTGATTTTCAACTTAGCAAATGGCAACTGTGACCTGGTTGGCTATGATGTACCAGGCAGGATGCTAGATGTGATTCTGTGTCTGATTTCCAGGAATTTCACATATCAGTAATGGTCTCCTACATTTTTTTCCCTTCAAATTTTGAAATGTTAAGATATACATCCGTAATTTATAGTAATAAAACAGCAAATTATTTTTAAAAGGTAACTATATACAACCAGACTATTTTTTTCTTCTTAGTCTATCATTTTTACTATCTTTTCATTTACTTGTGTTACATAGTTTTAATGTATATGTCCCAAGACTTCCTGC
This sequence comes from Galeopterus variegatus, assembly GCF_000696425.1. Taxonomy (NCBI): domain Eukaryota; kingdom Metazoa; phylum Chordata; class Mammalia; order Dermoptera; family Cynocephalidae; genus Galeopterus; species Galeopterus variegatus. The sequence goes on along the minus strand of NW_007728143.1, from coordinate 166,851 downwards.
AGTAGTCATATGCTTACATACAGTTATTTGGAAACAGGAAAAAAGAAATCAGAAAATTCTTTTCCTTACCAGTTATGTATGGAATAGCAACAGGTCTTTTCTATTTTGTTTCAAGGTCAGTGGGGAGAAATTATATGACTTGGGTTTACGAGGATACGTAGTTGTAGAAGATTTGTGGAAGGAGAACTTTCAAAAGGTGAGAAACATCTTTTTCATTGTCTTTCTTTTGTTTTAAATATGTGGTATCTCTAGGGTTCTGTAAAATACTTGATAACCCTGTTGCTTTACTTGCCTTTTCTGATTGTTTTTAGTTATGTCTCCAGCTCAGATTTTCTGGTGCCCTTTATTGGAGGAGCATTAGAACTTTTGAGCATTTGGTTTCTATCAGCAGGGCCGAATAAATGGTAATCATAAAATGCATTCCACCGCAGTCTTAGACCATAATTTCCACTTTATTGTATTTACAGTTTGCTCAAAGTGTAGCATATTATCCAAAAGTTTTATCAAAACTAGATTGAAAGGGAATATACTGTGCTCCCAGGAATATCAAATAATTGAGACACCCACCTCTTCTTGCGTTTTCACTTATCATAAGCTCCATTCTTTCCTTTAACAGTACAGTATCTGTTCATTCCCCAGCCTTCTTGACCCAGCTGGGCATGAGCCATGTTGTGCTGGGAACCAGCCACCAGGTACAGGCCACATTCTCTGTGTGTTATCTGGTAGATGAGCAGCAGAGGGAGGAAATTGTATAATTGTAAAGATGTGTCACCTTTCGTCTCTTCTAGTAGCCACATATCTGATTGAATGTTGCCCGTGCTTGCTAGAACATTCTCTCTTTCCCCTGATAAGGAAGAATGAGTACAGAACAAGGAATCATGTCTCCTCTAAGCACTCAGAGGTAATAGCCAGCCAAGAAAGAATTAGGGTTCTTATAGTATTAATGTACTTTCTACATCATAGATTGAAGGAAGTTCATTTTGACTCCAATTACATCAAATGAAAATACTCTTTTAAAAATGTAAATAACTATTGGCTGGCTGGTTAGCTCACTCAGTTAGAACTGGTGCTGGTCAAGGGTTCAGATCCCTCTACCAGCCAGCCACCAAAAAAAAAACTGACCGTATAGAATAAATTATAAGCCCTTCCTATTGTTTATATAAATAATCTTCTAGTGAAATCTTAAGAGTACTTTTGTGCTGGTGGTTTCTAAAGGAATTAGTCCCTCTCAAGCCTATTTAAAACTAGCTCTTGAGTAGGAAGTTCTTAATCAGTATCAAGTGTCCTTTGGCAATCCCTTTTAAAGAATAAACATTCATAGTTTTATTTTCATTTCTCTGACATTTTCGGTGGAAGCTTTCTTTCTTGTTTAAAAAATTCTTTAACAAGTCCACACTGAATTTTATATGGGAAAGGAAATAAAATGTCAGGAAGACTGTATACACCCCTAGAAAGAAACATGGAAAGTGTTACTAAATCAGCCTCAACTCCAAGTGCTCACTGTGGTGTGACCGCAGACTGGGGCACACCAAGGGCAGAAGAGGACACCCCAGGAGGTGTCTGTGCAGATGCAGGCATGCATCAAAGCTGAAGTGGGGGCCACAAGAGCCTCTAGCTTGGGAACAGCTTTCCCTGGCTGCTATGAGAATTCGGCCCAGTGCGGAAGCAACGGGACTGTGGTTGGATGCAAATTACACAGGCCAGCATTTTGTGGTAATTTGAAAACATTAGGTATTGGGCCGGCCCGGTGGTGCACTGCTACAGTGCGCCGCTTGGGAAGCGCGGCGGCGCTCCCGCCGAGGGTTCGGATCCCACATACAGACCGGTTCCCGCTCACTGGCTGAGCGAGGTGCAGGGAGCAACACCGAGG
>NW_007728143.1:156447-164178 GCF_000696425.1 Galeopterus variegatus | reverse complement strand
CCTCGGTGTTGCTCCCTGCACCTCGCTCAGCCAGTGAGCGGGAACCGGTCTGTATGTGGGATCCGAACCCTCGGCGGGAGCGCTGCTGCGCTTCCCAAGCGGCGCACTGTAGCAGTGCGCCACCGGGCCGGCCCTTGACTACTAATTTTAAGTGAAAAATAGCAGAAGGCTCCTAGTTCAAGATTCGATATGCTTAGATTTCAGGAATTATTTGATAAAGTGCCATTTGTTTTTTGTTGATTTTGTTGTTTTTGTTGTATTTTCTGGGTTCCAGGTTTTTTTTGTTTTTATTTTTTTAATGAGAGCAAAGATTTAAGCTACCCTGGAATAGGAATCTTTTGGGGCCTTGGAGCTGAGTATATGCTCTTCTTAGAATATCAGATAATTTATAATCTAGTAAAGGAGATAGGAAAATGTATAACCAAAATACGAGGCAAAACATGATAAGTGCCAGAAGAAAGGCACAGAAAAAAAATGTAAGATTTTTAGGTGAAGACTTCACAAAGGAGATTATTTATTTCTAGGCTCATTTGGAAGTTGGTTTTCAAGTCAGGCTTCAATTACCAGTCTCAGTTAGGTGTCATCTAATTCATAATTGTTTGTATTCTAATGATGTACATGCTTTTAGTTGTACACAGTCAAGGAAATGCGTGGACATTGTGTTTAGAACAGGTCCCTGAAATTTTAAATGGTATGAATGATGGCTCAGTTCTTAATTGCATTATTTCCCACGGGGCTGTATTATTCTCAGGTACCCTAAACAAGTCTGTGGCATTTTACTGGGCTGCCATATCTCTTCTCTTTTAGAATTGATTCTAAATGTTTGGACTGAGTCTTCTACCAATAAAGGTTGGATGAGGTAGTCTTTCAGTCTGTCACAGTCATTGGTCACTTAAGAGGAATTTATTTGCTTCAGCTAAGATGAACTCTTGTCGGAGCTGTGAAGCCAAGATAGGAGTGTCCAGACATATTGTCATCATACTGTGGTCTAGGATTTGTGTTTTGTTTTTTTAGATAAAAGAATATATAACATATTTATACAGTTTAAAATCCAACAATATAATGATCACACATGTACCAACCAACGATCTACCTTGAAAAATAAGAAATTACCAGTGCCTTCCAAGGGCCCCTCCATCTCCCCAGAGGGAGCCATTATCTAGAATTTTGTGGTTTTCCTTCCCTTGTTTTTCTTTAAGCTCTTCTTTCAGCTTAACCATATATGTATATATTCTAAAACACTGTAGTTTGAAGTGCCTGTTTTTTGCCTTTATAATATAAGTAAATATACCGAATGTAAATATAAATATATATAAAGCTTATGGGCTATATATGGCAGTAGTTTATTCATCTTCACTGCCGTAGAATATTTCTTTGTGGAAAAATACCCATGTTGATGGTTAGTTGGGTGGTTTTCAGTTTTACCGCTATTAAGCACACATTTGTGAGCATTTATGTGCTTGCTTCATGGTTGGTGAAGAGGTTTTCTGGGCTGGGATTCCTGGTTCATTGGGTCTGAACATCTTCAGTTTTACTAGATGATGCCAAGTGGTTGTTTCCATTTTTGCCAGCCTGGTGGCTTTAAAATAGTTTTTCATTATGGGGTGTGTGTGTATGTGGCTTTACATGATTTCCCAATTTTTATTTTGAAAAAAGTTCACAACTATAGATCAGTTGCAGGACTAATACAGTGAATATGCCCTTCACTTAGGTTCACTAATTAACATTTGCTATATTTGTGTTATCTTTTTACACGTGTGGTGCTTACACACACACACACACACACACACACATATTTTCTTTTTCTGAACCATTTGAGAGTTAGTTGTAGATATCATTGCACTTTCCACCCATATCTAATTCAGCATGTATTTCCAAAGAATACGGACGTTTACTAATCCATATAATCACAATACCATTATCGTACTCAGAAAAGTTAACATTTCACTGTTTACATTTACGTAAATGCCATCTAATATACAACCCATATTCAAATTTCCCTAGTTGCCCCAATAATGTGCTTCCCTTAAACAACTTTTTAATTTTTTTATACCTAAGTGAATTATCATAAGGTAAACAGACTTGTAAACCATCATCTAGAACAAGAAAATAAAACTTGGCCAGCCCCTCTACCCACACCCCTCCATGTAGCCCATCAGCTACAGTCCTCTCCCTCCCTCCAAAAAAAAACCCTGCTATCCTGACTTTTATTGTAATCATTTTCTTGTCTTTCTTTATGGCATTATCACTTAAGTATTCGTTCCCTGTCACTTTAGTTTAGTCTTGCCCATTATTTTTGACTTTATATGACTTTTAACTCTTTTTTTTTCTTTTAAGTCTCTCTTAATCTACAGGTCCTCCTTCCATCCTTTTAGTTTTCTTACAACTTATCTGTTAAAAGGACCTGGCACATTTGACCTATAGGGTTTCTAACAGTTTGAGTTTTGCTGATTGCACAGTTACAGTGCAGTTTAACATGTTCTCTGCATTTCCTGCATATTGGTAGCTGGATCCAGAGACTGCTTGATCCAGTTCACATTTGATCCATTTGGCAAGGATGTAGGTCTATACAGGCACATAAGTCTGGGTTTGACTTTTCTTTTTTAGTGTTAGCACCCATTGAATCACTGGGGGTTGGAAAATGATGATATTCTACTTCTGTCGTTTCATTTTCACATATTAGCTGGAATGTTTTGATAAGGAACCACTTCCTCTCATCTATTTAGTTTCCCAGTTATGGTTTATATAGGAAAGACAGTATAAATTTTGCCTGAGTTTTTTTTCTCTTATTTATCTGGTTTCAAAATAATGAATTGGTTCCCTCCCATCCTCAGAAGGTCACCAATTAGTTTTTTTTAATCATTATGAATTTATAGATTGAAACATTTGATGGGTTTGAATGCTTTGCAATTCTTATCCTTATTAAAGTGACAATTGTCCCATTTTACTAGTAGAAGTTGGCTCTGAGTCCTTTTGACATGCCCAAGTAGTCTGGGATGGTTTCCTCATTATCTGGCATGTCAGGATATTCTCAGAATTTCTAATCATGGTTTTAAGTTGCCTTTCCCTGATAACTAATGAGATTGATCATCTTTTCACATGTTTATTGGCTTCTTTTTGAAATGTCTGTTCATGTCTTTTGGCCATTTTTTGTATCGTATGGATCATTTATCTCTTACTTTTTTTCCCTAGATATTTATATTTTTGGTTGCATGTTTGCAGATGCCTTCTCCAAATTTGGGGCTTGTATTTTCAGTTTCGGTGTCTTTTGATGATCATAAATTCTTTGTGTAGTTGATTTATTGATCTTTTCCATTTTGGTTTTCACTCTTTGACTCTAGGAGCTTAATAAAAGCATGAAATATTTATTGATTGTCTATTGCTAATCTGAAACCCTTTCAGAATAGTCCCTGGCCACGGTCTGAGTATCAGAGATGGAGGCCAGTTGTGGATGTCAGTCCTCAGGGTCACAGATGGCTCTTTTGGAGTCGTCTTACAATTAGCTAAATACAGCAGTATGTCTCAGTAAATTTCATATTTTAGTTTTTCACCAGGATTTTTTAAAAATAGAAGTTACTATCGAGGAATTGTAGAATGACTGTTAAAGGACAACAATAACTAATTATTTAAAGGGCAGGAAGATACATAGAGAAACACAAACCTGTCACCAACATGAACACTGATCAGAACTTGTGAAGCTGAGCTTTTAATAGTTTTTGTCAGGCCCTTGGCTAGCTCAGCAGGAAAATAAAAGGGAAGCAACAGCCGCTACCCTTAGGAAACATGCCCTGCTTTCTCTTCCTTTATTTGAAATTCTTCAGATTTTTAAACACGGGAAAGTTTAGCTGAAAGTAAGTTATGTGATTTAAAAATGTTCATCTTTGAAATAAGCCAGTCACAGAAGGACAGATACTGCATGATTCCACTTAAATGAGGTGTCTAAAATAGTCAGGCTCATAGAAGCAGAGAATAGAATGGTGGTTGCCAGGGGCTCAGGGGAGGGAGAAATGGGAAGTTGCTAACAACGGGTGTAAAATTTCAGTCAAGCAAGACGAATAAATTCCAGAGATCTGCTGGACAACATTGTGCCTGTAGATAACAATACTGTGTCGTACACCTAAAAATCTGTTAGGAGGGAAGATCTCATGTTAGGTGTTCTTACCACCATAAAATTAAAAAAAAGAAATAAGGATGATAGCGTAGGTTTTCCAAAAAGCTAAAGTTCTGAATTTGTGCCCTTTCTAGTTTCTTGCTGCCTAAAATTCTAAGAAATAAAGGTGTACCAGGCAATGGTTTTCCTTTCCTTTTTTTAAACACCATTACTCAGCAAAATAAGAAGCTAGAAATCCTGTGGAAAAAATAATCATCTCTTCTTTAGAAAGGCATTCTCTTTTGGTATGAGAAAAGATTGACTGGTAGGATGCAGGTGGCCTGGTGGCTAAGAGGGTGGATCCCATCACGCTGAAGCACCACGCTCCTGCCCCACCTCTGCCTCTTACTAGCCTTGAAATCTTGGGAAGTTACTCTAGCACCCTGGGAACTGGGGTAGCACCTCCTGGAGCTGTTTGGAGGATTAAATAAGTTTATCCATGTGAGAAACACATAAAATGAATGGACTCGAGCACATGATAGTCATCAACCACTGTTCATGTGACACTGTACATTTTCACTTCTGCCTGAGAAGATAACGTCTGAGTCCCTTATAACATTGTTTTAGTTTTGTATCGCTACTGAAACAAATGACTACAGATTCACAGGCTGAAAGTAATACAGATTTATTAACTTATCTCTGTAGGTCAGAAGTTCAATATTAAATCAAGGTGTCAACAGAGTTGTATTTCTTTCTGGAGACCCTAGGGGAGAATACCTTTTCTGCTCATTTAGGTTGTTGACAGAATTGAGTCGTTATAGGGCCAAGGTCTGTCTTGCTGGCTGTCAACTGAGGGCTGTTTCCGACTTCTAGAGGCTACAACATTCCTTAGCACACAGCCCCCTTGCTCCATCTTCAAAGCCAGGAGCAGCAGGTCAAGTCCTTTTCAAGTCTCCTCTCTCTGACCCCATCTTCTGCCTCCTTCTTAGACTGTAGGAACTTATGTGATCCGACTGGACCTGAGATAATCCAAAATAATCTCCTTATTTTAAGTGCAGCTGATTAGTAACCTTAATTCCAGTGTGACCTTAATTTCCCTTTGCCACGTAAGATAACATAGTCACAGGTTCTGGGATTAGGATGCAGATGTCTTTGGGGGACCACTATTCTGTCTACCACATCCAGTGAACTGGAATTTTGTTGGGTCTTTAACAGGTCATTTATCCTTACCTTTTATTTTTTCATCAAATAAATTAAGTCACTACCATACAGGACTGAGCACTTGTTATGAGCTTGTCCCTGGGCACTAAGCTTTTTGCTCAGGAAGAGTCTGTGGGGCAAGTTCTGTTATTATCCCCACCTTACAAGTGAGAAACTGCATTTGGGGGAAGTTAAATAATTGATCAAAATAATTCAACCAGTGAAGAACTCAGACATTTCAGTAGGCTCATTTCAGTATACCTCAAAGGTTTGGCTGGCAATCCCCCTTAACATGGCAGTGCATATTAATTAGAAATCAATGTTTTGATTTTATAAAGTTTCAAATTTGGTAACCGAAATTGTCATTCATGTTCATGGACATGGTAAGAAAATAAACTTAAGAGTTCTGGTCAAGATGGCAGAATAGACGGTTCCCAGCATCAATCTCTCCCACAAATCAACGAATTTACAGCTATAAAAATGTATCATCAGCCAAGCTGGGGCCGCTGGAGCTCAGGGGAAGAGGAAGAGACACCTACAGAGTTCATGAAGGCAGGAGAAACCATGATGAAAGAAAGAAAAAACTGCTCTGAGCATTTCAGGCCGCAGCTGCTTTAATGCTGGAGCTACTGAGCGCATGGAGCAGGAGGTGGCAGAAGCTGCAGCTGTGCCCTTCAGATGGAGTTGCTTGGAGGCAGCAGGGGAGAAGAGGGCCTTGGCGGCCCCCAGGACAGCAAGACCACTAATAGGATTCCCATGGACCTACGCAGGAGTGAGGAGCCAGAACAGCTGAAAAAGGGGAGCCATTCAGAGCCCAGTGAGTCATCGCAAGGGACTGGAGCAGGGCCCGTCCCACAGGAAGTTTTTGGAGCAGGGGCGATGGGGGAGACGGGAACACCACCAGGAGAACACTGGGTCACAGCAAGGACAGCTAATCTGCCCCCCAATCAGCACAGGACCACTCAGAGGAGACTGGTAGGGAATGCAGAATTGCATGGGGTGCAGATTGATGAAAAGGCTCAGGCCCAGATCAGAGTTTCTACACAACCCAGGTGCATCAGGTCTCTGGAGAGCCGGAAGTACCTGTAAGGTCAACGATTAAACCCTGAGCTGCACAGAAAGCCTTCTCTAGGGAAACAGCAGCAAAGCAGCAATTCAGCTCAACCAATACAGCTCAAGTACTGGTTCTCACAGGAAGTTCTCCCGTTTTAGAAGTGAGCAAAGGACAACAAATTAGTTCCAGCCCAGGCACACCACCAGCGCCTTGAGGCCTGCCTGGGAACCGGAGACTTGGAGCTGGACACCAGACAGCACTCCCACATCCAGGCACACTGCGCCAGCACCTCAGGGCCCACCTGGTGACCCAAGGTGTGGAGCCGGGGACCAGACCCCCCCTCCCACAACCAGGTACACCATGCCAGTTCCTCAGGGCCTGCCCGGTGACCCAGGACATGGAGAAGGGGACTGGACCTCTCCTCCCACAACCAGGCACACCGCACCAGCACCTCAGGGTCCTCCTGGGGACCTGAGGGATAGAGAAGGGGACCAGAACCCCCTCCCACAACCAAGCACACCATGCCAGTGCCTTGGGGCCTGCCCAGTGACACAAGGCATGAAGCTGGGGACTGGACCCCCCTCCCACAACCAGGCTTTACAAAGCGCCAGTGCCTTGGAGCCCACCCCGGGACCCAAGGCATGGAGAAGGGAACGGGAACCCCCCCTCCCACAACCAGGCACACTGCACCAGCCACCTCAGGGCCCATCCGGGAACCCGAGTCATGGAGAAGGGGACCAGATCCCCCTCCCGCAACCAGGCACACCGCGCCCACGCATTAGTGCCCACCTGGTGACCTGAGGCACAGAGCCAGGGACCAGACCCCCCTCCCACAACCAGGCACACCACGCTAGCACCTCGGGGACTGCCCGGGGACCCAAGTCATGGAGAAGGGGTCCAGACCTCCCTCCCACAACCAGGCACACTGCATCAGTGCATTGGGGCCTGCCCGGTGACCAGAGGTATGGAGCCAGGGACCAGACACACCCCACAACCAGGCACACCACCAGCACGAAGGAGCATGCCAAAAACATCACCTGCGTGTAGGTGGCCCATCACAGCCACCATAATAACCATGGCTGCCACGAAAGTGGCTACACGTCACAACCACCACGCAGATGGTCCACCAGCCACTGGAGTGCATTGACACAAGGAGAGTCAACAGCAGATATAAAGAAAAGAGGATGTCTCTCTCCACAAAGCCCATTTCAGAGTGACAGAAGAAGTATCTGCTCTATGATAATATTGGGGGACCTGATCACACTTCTCAGCATTGGAGAGATCATCTAGGCAACAAATCAACAGAGTAACCATTATTCTTTCAGAAGAAGAGAAGAAATCTAGGGTAATTGGGGGGGGGGGGGAGAAAGGGGGGGGGGGGGGGATA
>NW_007728143.1:118229-156257 GCF_000696425.1 Galeopterus variegatus | reverse complement strand
GTGATTTGTAACAATATATATGCTAGTAATATTGATTTGATCAACATATCTCAATGTTGAACCCCAAAATATCTATAATCAATTTTGATTCAATAAATAAAATAAATAAAAATAAATAAATAAAAAGAAAATAAAATTTAAAACCACAATCAGATATGTATTAAAATTAAATTATATGAAGAATGATTGAGTTATAAAATATTTTAAATAAAATTATTTCTCTGAAAATGCAAAACAATTTTGATTTCTGGCTTGTGCTAGATCACAAACTGCCTTTTGAAGTCAGGATATTATTTTCTCTGAGATCATGACCATTTCTGCCAAGAGAGGTCTGATTTGTAATAGGGCAGGTGGATGGGCTCAATATTTTTTTAGTGAGATATTGAGTACCATGTTTTGTTATACTATAAGTAATATGTAACCAAACAGGGAAATTATGCTAGCAACAGAGTTGTTTTTCTCAATCAGAAGAATGTTTTTGTGTGCTCATTTTATTATTGTCTGAAAGACAAAAAAGCTTATTATGAATTTAGCATCTTATGTTTTGAGACTGACATACTGGCGAGTATAGATAGTAGAATATATAAGAATATCATTAGTACTTGGAAAGCATCATGTTAATTCAGACCTAAAATGTTTTTTAACTAGTTAGAAAACCGTATTGTTTTTTTTTTTTTTTTTTACAACCCAGTTGTTGGACACTGTTATCTCACTCGCTATCATAAGCCTCTTTTTTATCTTTTCCTGTTTTTCATTAATGACACACCCAAACTTTTTCTTACACTCATCATGTCTCTAGATTCTACTCCATTCCACTTGTTTATTCAACAAATATTTGAATACTTATGTGCTAGGAGGCTGTAGGGATAGTGTGCCCTTATGAAGCTTACAGATTAATGAATAATCCAAACATGAAAGAAATAATTATACAAATGAGGAAGCACCTGGGTGCTATGAAAGTGAATAAAAGGCCCTAACCTGAATTGAAGGGCAGGGTACAAAAAAGCCTTGATCTAAAGGATGAATGGCATTTAGGCAAAATTTGAGATTGACCAGTCAAGGTCAAGGGGTGTATTAGTTCGTTTCTGTTGCTTATAACAAAATATACAGAACTGGGTAATGTGCAAGAAAATGAAATTTATTGCTTACAGTTTCAGAGGTTTGGAAGTCCAGAGAACACATCTAGTGAGAGTCTTAGTGGTGGCAACAATGACCCAGTGGTCTCACATGGCAGAAATGGCAGAGCAGAGAGAACGAAACTCTCATGTGATCTCCTTTTAAAGCCCTCAGAATCATGCCCCTGACCACCATTATTAATCCATTCATTACAGCATGGCCCAACAATCTAACTACCTTTTCAAGGCCCCACCTTTCAATTACTGTAATAGGATTTCCCACCATCCCAACAGTCACAGTGGGGATTAAGTTTTAATGACTTTGAGGGATATAGTTCGTTCCACTTCCTTTGGTCCCTGGCCCCCAAAGTTCATGTCCTTCTCACAGGTAAATACCATCCCCAAAGTCTTGTTTCAACTCAAAAGTCCAAAGTTCAAAGTCCTATCTGTAAAATCAAAGTAAGTTATCTACTTCTGAGATACAATGGTGGGACAAGAATAGGGTACATATTTCCACTACAAAGGGGATAAACAGGCCAAAAGAAAGGGGTAACAGGTCCTAAACAAGTCCGAAACCCAGCAGGGCAGGCACTGAATCTTAAAGCTGGTGAATCATGTACCTTGACTCCATGTTCGATGTCCTCTACACGCTGGGCAGGGGTTGGGTGCCCAAGTCCTCAGGCAGCTCTGCTTCTGTGGCTTTCCTGGTCTGAGGCCATGCTTCAGCTCTCGCAGGCTGGTGTTGCACCCTAGTAGCTTCACAATGCTGGGGTCCCCATGGCAGTCCTGCTCTCAAGGCTCCACTAGGCATGATGCTGTTGGGGTTTTTCTGTTGCAACTCTGACCCCACGTTTCCGCTCAACATTGCTCTAGTGAAGACTGTCTGTGGTGGCTCCGCCCCTGTGACAAATCTCTTAATAGGCCACCAGGCTTTTCTGTACATCCTTTGAAATTGGGGTGGAGGCTCACAAGTCTTCCCAGCTCTGTCATTCTGTGAGCCTGCAGACCTAATGCCACATGGACACCACCAAGGCTTCCGGCTTGTATTTTCTAAAGCTGTGGGTCCAGCCACATGTGGGGCCAATTTAGCCACAGCTGGAGCAGCCAGAGCAGCCAGGGTGCTGGTGTGGGGAGCAGCATCAGGGCTATTTCCCCCTTGTCTTGATAATCCCTTTCTTTTGTACTAATCTTCTTTTTTCTCCTGAAAATGCTCTCCACTTCTCTACCACATGGCCAGGCTACAAATTTTCCAAATCTTTATGCTCTGCTTCCCTTGTCATGCCTTTACTGCCATAACTCAGCATAGGCTGTTGCAATTAGCCATGCAGCTTCTTTAATGCTTTGCTACATAGAAATTTCTTCCACCAAATACCCTGGGTCAGCACCTTTAAGTTCCACATTCCATAATACTTTTGGTCATGAAGAGAAGGCAGCCAAATTCCTTTCCAGTTCATAGCATTGGTGATCTTTGCCCCAGTTTGCAATAAGTCCCTTCTTATTTACATCTGAGATCTCAGTATGGCCTTGGCTGTCCATATTTCTATCAGCAGTCTGCTCACCACCAAGAAGTTCCAAACTTTCCCTGGTTTTCTTGTCCTTTAAACTCCCACCAGCACTTAGGCCTACTCCTTCACATTCTTCCAGTCTTTTCCCATTACCCAGTTCCAAAGCCACTTCCATATTTTCAAGTGTCTGTTATAAGCAACACTCCACTTAAGTGGTACCAATTTTCTGTATTAGTCAGTTTCTGTTGCTTATAACAAAATATACAGAACTGGGTAATGTGTAAGAAAGTGAAATTTATTGCTTACAGTTTCATAGGCTGGGAAGTCCAAAGTCCAGGGAATGCATCTGGTGAGGGTATTGGTGCTGGCAACAGTGACCCAGTGGTCTTGCATGGCAGAAATGGCAGAGCAGAAAGAATCTCTCGTCCACTCTCCTTTTAAAGCCCTCAGAATCACGCCCTTGACCACCATTATTAATCCATGATCCAACAATCTAATCACCTCTTCAAAGCCCCCCCTTTCAATTACTGTAATAGGATTTCCCACCCTCTTAACAGTTACAATGGGGATTAAACTTTAATGACTTTGGGGACACAATTCAATCAATCCATAACAAGGGGTGCATTTTGCAAAGGTCTTGTCCCAGGAAGGAGCTTGGCAAGTTCAAGGAACAGCAAAAAGGTCTCTGGGGCTGTGGTGTGGGGAGTGTGTGTGTGTGTGTGTGTGTATGTGTGTGTGTGTCTGTGTGTGTTTGTCATTCGTGTGTTCTCATGTTCACAGGCATGGAGGCAGGACTAAGCAGTAGCTGTGGAGGAAGAGGATGAGGACATAGATACTGAGTCCTGTAGAGCTAGGTTCAGAGGTCAAGTAGACCAATTATTGTATATTGATCCACCAAGCAGTGCATATTGCTTTGTTCCCCAGAATTCCATCATCAAGTAGATATGGTGTGTAGATAGGGTGATCATATAATTTATCATCCAAACCAGGATATTCTTGTGAGTGAAAAGGGACACTATTGATTATGCTGGGACAATGGGTGTAAAGCAGTGCTTATAGACCAGTTCTTAACCACTCAGGTAAACCCCAAAGTCACCTAGAAACCATTCTTTGAGATGACAGGGTTAGTCGTGTGTTCCTGTTTTCTCACCTTCTTCTCCTCCTTCACCCATGAGTAACTCTGAGAGAGGGCTGCCAGGAGAACCTTGTCGAGTCTAGACCACAGAATCCCAGCCCCCTTGCCCACCCAGCTGTGGCCTAGTGTTTTTCACACTGCCATCTCACGAGAGCTTGGATCTTTGACGTAAAGCAGGTCTGATTAACATGCTTTCAGAATTAAAGTCTTAAAAGCATATAGGAAAGAAAGTAAGGCTTTAAACATTTAGCATATGACTTTTTCCCAGTAGAAACTTTCCTACACCACTTCTCATGGATTACATGACCTAATCATATGTTCCCGGATGGCAGCCAGGCAGAGTGGGTGTGGTCTGATTCTAACCTCTTTGAGTAAACACGTTTTGTGAATTGGCCCCTGTGGTGGCTAAGGCATGCAGCGGAGTACACAGAGGAAGCCTTCCCACAGGTGTAAAGCCTTCTTCAGCAATGACAGCCACCAGGAGTATTTCTCCTTCAGGAAATAAGAAATCTTTTCATTACTGATATGTTTGTTTTACAGAATCAACTGTTTGGCTGAATCTGTGTAATGAGTATTAATGGAGCTTTATTTCCTGCTCTCTGTGCCAACGTCACTGTCTACAGCAGGGCCCTCAGGGAGCCCTAGTAACGTCTTCAGTTTTCTGAGAAATGTGTTACTTTGCATTATAATCATTTAATGGTGTCTTGCTAGGGCAATTGTCGGAATCCTGCCTATTTAGCCAACTGTATTGTCAGGTTAGGGCCCACAGACCTTTCAAACCCATTGTACAGACTGGGTCACCAGACTCCTCACATACAGGTCCACAGGCTAGGTAATTGGGAAAGATCTCGGGAGCCTGTTGGCAGAGGAAACGAGCTCAGTCATCAGCTTCCTCAGCAGCAGCAGCTTACAGCAGACTCCCGCAACACTGGTGGTAGCCTCCCGGAGGGTCCCAGGAGCCCTGGCAGCAACAGCTTGCAGCAGCAGTAGCAACCTCCCCATAGCCCCGCCCCACCCCCGGGGTATTCTAGGGGCAGGGGGCACTGTGGATCAGAGCTGCTCGTCCTCTACGCTTAAGTCGGATAACCCAGTACATCTGGGCACACATATGCAATTACATTAGACAATAACCAAGGAACACCTGGGCACATGTGCATATTTATATCAAATGTTCGGCAAGATTCCAAACCTCCGAGGAAGCCTACCATTTATATTTTGTTTTCCCTACAGTCAGCAACCGCCGGAAAGTGGAATCTGTTTGTCCTCCTCAGCCTTTCTTGACCCCTCCTCCCCAAGCCTCTCAATAAAACGGCTTGACCACCTCCACCCCAAAATAGTGGTATTAAATGTTTGTATTCAGCCAAATACTGAAAACACTTTGAGGAATTTCACTATTTCTTTCCAAACTGCCTTAAAGCTCTTACTTTTGTTTTACAAGCCAGGAAATGTGAAGAATTCACCTGGAAATAAGTAGAAAAAAACCTCCAAGCTCTGCCCATTTTAATCAGGTAAAGAACAAGAAAATTCTGTGGTTATCTTCAGCATTGTTAGTGCCAGCTGCAATGACACGTCTTTAATTAATTTAATTAATTATAGCAGTTTCAATTTGATGTGGATATTTTATTCCATTTCTAATTTGGGGGCTTAAGTGCCATGACTTATTTAATTGTGTTTGTTTTAGAAATGTACCTGGATGTTTTAGATAAACTAGAACCAGACAGTTGGGATTTATCTACAAATCTATTTCAAACAATTGAAAAGTGACATTATTTCTTAGGTTTTTTTTTTTTTTTTTTCAAACAACACTTTATTATAGTAAGAACATTTGAATTTATCTAACATTCAGTAAACATTTGTTGAATTCATGACTATTGTAGACAAGCTCAAGAGTATGTAGCAATATTAAGTGACACAGGAAATTCCTTCTTTATTCCTTTTTACATTATTGGGTGTAATTATTCCTTCTTTAAAGATTGAATAACCTTAGGCTAGAGAAATTTAGGATATCAGGCAAAGTCAGAAAACCAGTGAGATTTCTGTTGGGCTTATATTCAATTCACCATTTATTTTCATTTATTTGTTTAATGTTTATTTACTGAGTACTTGCTAAGTACAAAAACACTAGTAATATTAATATTTTGTCTCTATATTAAAAATTTTATAATAGCATGTGTGACTTCCTGGTAATTAGAAGATTATATTGAATTTGGAAACAACCTAGATATTCAGCAACAGGAAAATGGTTCAATTACAGTCTATCCATAAAGAGGAATATTATTTTGTTTCAATAATATTTAATTGCATGGGATCATATGCACAATTATTGTTAAATGAAAAAAAAAGGTAGTATGAAACATTTTTAGAGGGGATAAAGACCATGAGATACAACAGAAAATTTAAGTGAATATCTTTCGGTAGTAGGATGATTTTTACATTTTTTTCTTCTTTACAGTTTACTGTATTTTAAAAATTTTCTGCAATGAATATAAATTTTATAATCAGAAAAAATTTGAAATCAGTGTTACATTTTTTGTAAATCATGGCTACTGTTTAAAACTTATGAAAACCGTGGGCTTGAAGTGTTTCTTTCTCAAGCTTTGTCCATATTTTTAGAGACCCAGAGAGTCATATAAACTTAGAATTTGAGAGAAGTCATTTGGCCCAATCCCCAGCCTCAAGCAGATTCCCTTGTAGCACTGTATGTTCCCTCTTTTACACCTCCACTGATAGGAAACACCCCACAGGGCAGTCATCCTTGGATAGTTCTGATTTTTAGGAAGCTGTTTCTAATACTAAGCAAAAATGTCTCCTTGTGACTCCTACACAGTAGTCCTGATCCTGCTTTGTGGGTCACAGAAAACAAATCCAGTTCTTCTTTCACATCGCAGTCCTTCAAATAGTAACCCAAACTCAGTAGTTCTCTGATACAAACAACTTACCCAGGAGCTTGTTAAAAGGCAGAGGCCTAGGCCCCACCCCAGAATCAGCATGTCTGGGGAGGGGGATCAGATGTGTGTGGGATATGCTCTTGGACAGGGGACTAGTAGGTGAGCAGCCAGAGAGCCACACATGTCCTCTAGAGACTTCACGTTGATTATCCCAGACCAGAGTTCAGTTTACTGTATACACAACCTTGATTTCATTTTTTGTTTTTTTAGATCTTTATGGGAGGTGTTAAAAGTGATCCATGTTGGTTGTAAAATATATTTTTTTAAAAGTTTGTCTTATTCCTTTCTCAGAGTTAATTTCTGTTAATAGTTTGGTATATCATTCCAGACTTATATATCCATCCACACATGTGTGCTTTTGGTTTTTTGACAAAATGGGATAATATTCCTCATATTATTCTGCAAGTACACAGAAAACTCCCTGAAAGTACATAATCGTTATTTTATTATCACACCTAAAGAAAGTAACACTAATTCCTTAATATCATCTAATATTCAGTCAATGTGCAGATTTCCCTGATTATCTCATTAATAACTGTATTTCCCATAACGTGATAGTTGGATCTGAAGGCTTAATCAGATTTAGGTTCAATTTTTTGGTTAAGAATACTTCATAGACAGTTCTATGTTTACCTGTGTTGAATGAATGAATGAACTTGCTTTTTTCACTTACTATTTTGTGTGCATCATTCCCTCTCAGTACTTATTGATCTACCTCATTCCTTCTTCAGTTGCTTAATGATTTCCCCAGTATGAACTACCATGATCTATGTAATCTTTATTAATATGGGTTGTTTCCAGTTTTTAGTTTTTAACAATGCAGTAAATCTATCAGATTATTAGAGAAGCCAAAAACAGATTAATAAGCTGAGACAGAAAAGATAAGCTAGTGGTTTACATGTTTAATTTAAGAATCTTTGGTTTTATATTAAAAGATCAAGGAAGTAGTCACTGGTCTCTAAAGTATTTATAAACCTCAGATTGCTAGGTATATTCATTACATGTTAGGAAAACAGCAATCTGGAGAAGACTCTGTCTTTGCTATGTCTTTGGATTTATGTGTATTTCATTTCAGAAAACAATGATGGGGAAATATGAGGAAAGGTTCAGACTGAGGATGATATAATCATGCTCTCCTCCAGCAGATAGATGGAAATGTAGGTGTTTGATCTACAGAAGGGGAGGATGTGATGTGTGATATGCCATTTAGGCATTTATTTTTTATTTATTCATCCTTCCATCTGTTTAATTATGTGCAGATACACAGCCAGTTGAGAATCTGAGTGGAGTATTGATGGAACACAAAACCCTTCTGAATTCTAGTTTAACCATCTATAAAATAGGAATAATTAGTTCTTCTTAGCTCATGATCCTTATAGTTGTGGGATGATAATGTAAATATTTTATATGGTTTCTCGACTTAAATCTAAAGAATTTTCAAAATACATAATTTTAGAGTCATTTTTTATTTTTTCTGGCACAGTTTACTTATGTTTTTCTTTTCTTTCCTTTAGTTATAGGTAAACTTTGGAAACTCCATACAGTAAATCAGGATTTCTACAGAAAAATGGCAGAAAAGTCAGTATTGATTATAGTAAACTGGCTTTCTTCTTCTGGAAAAACTATTCTAGGTTTCTTTGTTATCTTGGGTGATGCCATACTACAATTGGACTAATCAGAGATCCTTTTACCTAGAGATAATGTACAAGCCTTAGGACTCCTCGTTCTCATGTTGCTGTTTATGTACATAATTAAAACCCAAGTTAAAAAAAATTGGCCTGCTTTCTTTTCTGATATCATGGAGTGACAGTTGAAGCATATCTGTGTATGGTGTGTGCACATGCATGTGTGTAGTTTGTATGTGTGGCACGTTTCTGTGTGTGTGTGTGTGTGTGTGTGTGTGTGTGTGGTGTGCACGGTATATGTGTGTGAAAGACGACTGTAAACTCTTCTGAGGGCAGTATCAGCTGGTAGTCTGCAGAGTCTGGGCCCCACAACAGCAGAGTAGAGAAGAGTGGCTCTGGAGCTTAGGCACGATGCTTCAGTAACTGCACAAGGAACACTTGTAAGGAATACAGTTTGCCTGACACTGATTACAAGACACGCAAAAAAAAAAAAAAAAACCAGTAACAATGATCCCTGTTGCGGCTATCGCCTCCCAGTTTGTACAGATCTTCCGGTAGGAGATTCATAATGAAGTAGTATATGTCCCTTGCCAGTGGATGAATGGGGATGTGGCTGTGTGTATGGGTTCTCTGTATGTGTGGCTTGTAGTCTCCTCTTTGTGGCCCTTGAATGCACAGCTCATTGAACTCTGTATTCCCAGTGCTGGTGGGATCAACAGGAGCCTCTCTTGACTTGTCAGCCAGCCAGGAAGGATGACAGAGGAACAGTATATAAAAGAGAATTTAGAATTTCCAAATTTCTATCAGATTTGGAAACTAGTAAGTCATCTTTATATTCTTTTATTCTTATATCATCAATTTAATTCCTTATTGTCAACCTTCCAGAACTCATGGCAGTTTGTAAGATAGCAATACACAAATGGACATGCATGTATTAATGTTAAATATACTTACTAGAGTCAAAATGGCAGGAACGGTGCCAGCATTGTTACCGGATTAATGAGCTGAAGTAAATTTGTCCCTGGAATAATACCCCTAGTCACTCAGAAGTCTTTTATTTCCTTTTATGCTGAAGTAATTTTGCATTACTGTACCAATCATCTGAATATATTAAAGCTGTGGTTAAATTATAATATCTCATTATATATCTGCTATTATTATTTCGGGCTTTCTGCATTTGGCTTGGCTTTCTATATCACCTCCAGAAAGTAAAGATTGCTTGAAGATTAAGAAGAAATGGCCCACACTTCAGCATACTCTGGAGATCATTGATCAGTATTTGAGGTATTTGAGTGCCTTCTAACTGTAAGGTACTACTTCCCATTTTTAACCCTTTAGTCAGTATTGAAACATTGCTTTAAAGCCTCTTAGCTCCTCCATGCAGGTGGTAGGGTTAGGTATCACAGAGCCAGCTCGTAGTAGTGTCTGATCCTCATGTTTAGTACAGAAGGGGAATCATCTCCCAACCAGGATAGCTCAGAGTTGCCCTTTAAACTATTTTTGAGTTATAGGTGGTAGCCCAGAGATCTTTTCCTTTCATGGTTGTTTGTATCCAGTGCCGCCTTCTTTTCATATTTAACACTTTTTGCATGCCTTCCGTGTACCGTGAACTGTAGAGAATATAAAATATGCATTTTACTATCTTGCATTTCTCTAGCTCTTTATATTTTTCAAAGTGCCATTTTATATATTTCCTCCCTTGGCTTATTCCTAACCTTAGTACATTTATACTCTGTTTTTCTCTATCCCAAGGTAATATTCTCTATTTACTTTTACACTTTTTATTGCATCTCTTATGACCATTTCTCATTGTAATAAAACTATGAATCTACATGTAGTTTATCTGCAACTTAACATAGTTCTGTTTGAATAACTTTAGGAACTTTGGAGAGAACATTCTCCACCATTCAGAGTGATTCAAGTTCCTCTGAAGAGATAAATGTAGTTTGTTTGTTCTGTAATAATGTTACTACACAGTTGCATTCCTAAGAAAGAGTGCTTTGTCAAAAAATTAAAGTTTAAAAGCAATTGCTTTAATGAAAAAAGGGACTAGGGGTACCAAAGAATTCTTTCAACAATCATCACCTTTATCTCCCCTGGGGACAAAATCAAAACAATAGTAGTACATAGAAGAACCCAGGGCCAGCTGAGCTGAGCAGCCCAGGCAATAGAGTACAGGTGCCTGGGCCACTGAGTCAGCAGCTTTTGATTCCAAGCCCAGTAGTGGCCCATATAATACAAAGCACTTATCCTAATAGATCAATGACATTATATGCAAATTACCTAAAGAAAATTTAAAATATAGGCAAAATGCCTGTGTTTGCATATACAGATGGAAAAATGTGACTTATTCAAGATTAAATAGCAAATCAATGACAGTTAAAATTAGGCCATATAGTGAGTATTACTGATTTTTATTAATGTAAAGATATAATTCAGAATCCTTGAATTAACAACAAAAAATAGACAGCAATTTTGTTCTCCTTGTCTTAATGAAGGCAGTTTGCACTCATCTTTTGGGAAAAGCTTAATATTTAGAGACTGCTTTTCCTGGTAACCAGCAATATTCATGCTTATTGTATGAACTGAATGATTTAATGTATGAACTGAATGATTTACTGTGAGTGTAAAAGTTTTCACCTTTTAATTCAACATACCCACCCAGTATAATGCAAAAACAACTGTGGGGGACCAACAATATATTTGTCATTCAAGGCTTAATTTTCATTAAAGGTAAATATTTGAAATAATGGTTTCATTCATGACTGGTTGAAAGAAAATTGCTTCAGGTTTTGGTTTTCACACAATAAACCTCCTGTCTGATGTTTTGTTTCCCTTCTAATATGTTAAGTTTCAAGTCAGTAATTAGGCATCACATAGTACTAAAGGTACAATTAGGTCAAATTCCAGATGTGACCAAAGTTCGGGCTTATTTATGTTTATGAAATGATAGCCAGGGAAAATTCTGGGTGAGAGAAAAGTTGTTTTCCTAAGCAAGCATTTCACATTTTGTTCACTTAGCAATGCTGAGTAAGTCATCCATATTTCACATTTACAGGCCTTTATCTTCTTAATTAACTATAGAGTTTTTGTTGCTGGTCTTTAGCTATGACTCTAGAAGGCAAAAAAATAGCCAAGGAAGTGACTTTTCTCCCTGCCCACCCCCGACCTGTGAAATAGTCTTAAGACTCAATGTCCAGTTAGTCCGTAAACTCTCTCCTCTCAGGTATGCCTTGTGAGACTTCCCCTTCAACGCTGCCTTGCTGATGAGACTGTAGAGGAAAAGTAGAAGAAAAAGTAAAAGGCGAAGATGAAAAAAAATACAGGATTCAAAGACTGCTCCCCACACTCAAGTCCTAGTGAGTCCTTCATAAACACTTAGATGACACAGTCCTAGAATTTCATTAGGAGTGAACCCAAATTCATGTGTGGTTGTAGTAATGGTTTTAAATGCTTTGTTCACTACAGAGAAAACATTAACTTTTTAATATCTTCCATATGCCTTCTAAATTACGAGAAAATGGCCTCCAGGTAATGATGGTATGTGAATACATACATTACTACTCCTTAAACCCCAGGAAGACAAAAGGAAAGGGATTTTTAAGATGGTGATCACACACAAGAAAAGGATGGGGAAAGAGAGACAATGGGACTTCTGTTTTTTGCTATAGACTTACTGAAACTGTTTGATTCTTGAAAACTATGCCTGTGTAACACTGACGCAAATAAAAATAATGAAAATATTCAGAAACAAATTCTACAAAAAGCAAGAAAGTTAATATTAAAAGTCTTGTATTTAATTTGTAAACTTTGGTCCCATGTGTCCACTGGAGCCCTTCCTGAAAATGAAGGTATATGATGCAGTTCTCTCCATTTTAAAAAAGTTTTAGAAGGTTATTATGTGTCTTTGTGTTTATGGCATTTTGTTGGTTAAAGAAAGCTCTTTTTCATTTTCTGAATCTTTTATCAAGAAAGCGACCCTTAATTGCAAGAGGGAAGCTGTGACCTGTTGAAGGGCATGTTACCTGGGATTGGAAGTTGTGTCATTTCAGGAAGAAAAGCAGAGACCACTTAGTATATTGTTAGCCTTGCCAAGGCTCTTCAGAACCAGAAATGGCCGAGGTGCTCCCAGGGTCTTTCCTGCCTCATACACCCCCTTGCCTCCAGTTTTGAGGGTGAGGCGAAGAATGTGTCTCCTTTCTGTACCTCCTCTCTCTTATCAAGCAAAAGTGTCATTGTTTTCCACTCCTCACTGGCTCTTTGTGGCTCTGCTGACCTAAAGATGGTTAACTTATTACCAATAGGTTTCTTTGTATCATCAGTTTTCCCCTTGGGACACCTGTTCTTGTTACTCATTTATAGGCAGGATGTGAAATTTAGGAAAAGCTTGCACCCTTTCAAGACCTTTCAAACTTATTTGTACTCCTGTTGAATTCACCATCACTTGTACCTTTCTGAAGAACTGACTTTCCAGGCATGAAAACCTTTTCTCTCTGAACTAATGGATCACTTTCTAGATTTCTTATGGTCTCCTGCATGTTCTGCCCTTGTTAGATCACACCCAGTCTCTTCGAGTAGACTGTAATCTCCCCAAGGCCAGGGCAAGTGTCTTTCTTCTTAGTGTTCCCACAGTGCTGACCTAACACGTACATTGCAAATGTGCGCTGAGTGAATTCTTGAAAATACAAGATTGCATTACAGTTCTGTTTCAATCAGAGCCTTTGGAGGGTATCCATAGGTTTTGGATTTGTTTGATTGCCACTAGCCTCAGAGTGTGTGTCCCTATATTTCTGACTTCCAAATCTAAAAACAGAGGAGGTTGGCCTAGGTGTTCTTTCAAAGCCTTCAACCACTGTGGCTTCTCCTTAGATTTATTAAGCACCCACTGAGTGCATGGTCTAGATATTCTGTTATGGTGGGCAGGGAGGAGAAATACCATTTAGAATGCAGATTCAAAGATAAAGCAAGTACATGAAACAATTACAGGGCAGTATCATGATAATGTACAAATTAAATGTCTGTGATAGATAGTGGTTTCGTATATTGGTCTTGTGAAAAGAAGCACACAAGGATGTTTGTCTAAAACATGAATATAATGTACCTAGGCAATAGTTTTACAATTTTTGTGTGCACTATCTTTTTTAGGTAGGGAAGGAAAGTAATCTGAGGAAACAAGCCTGGTAAAACATGGGACATTGGCTTTGGATGGGTGATTTTACTGAGTTAGGACTTACGCTCTTTTTGTATTATCACTGTTTTCCCCATGGAACACCTTCTGTCCCTAACAAGTCCAGCAAGGATTAATCCAGGCCTTTGGGGGCACTCTTGATGTATCCCTCTAGCTCATTCATTAATGTTATTGTGTACAGAAAATAGTTAATGTCTTATTTCACATATGACCAGTAATTTGAATGTTGGGCTAAGACTAGTACCAGTTGAGATCTGGCATGTCCTGCTTTAATTAATAGATATATTTAATTTAGAATGATTATCAATTTGCATAAGAAGGTATACCACTGTCCTTTAAATATCTCTTAGTATCTTAAACATGCTGCTGGACAATATTTACTGTAGTAATGTAATTACATTTATTCACAGATAGGATAATCATTTCAGATTGCTGAAATGATTACAAATTCAGAATATTAATAAACACCAAGTTTAAGTGTTTCCGTAAATAAAGTTAAAATTCAAGTTTATGTGAGTGACGTGGCATCTGTCCAGAAGAGAGTTAACATAGCAGGCCTGAACCTGCCTTCTTTAGAAAGGCCTACTTGCAGGACTGGCCCTTAGGAAACTCAGCTTCCCGAAAAGTTCCTTATGCTCATCAGACTGGGGAACCAAACCCTGCTGTATCAGGTCACATAGATTGTTTATGCAAACAATGTGAGTTATGGCAAATGCCTAGTTTCCTTCTGGGAATCTGGAATTTTGGTAGTTGCCAGGCAGAAGATGCCTATGTGACCAGTCCCCAGTAAAAACCTTGGGTGCCGAGTCTCTAATAGACTTCCCTGGGTGGAAGAATTACACACGTGTGGCTGCATTTTTGCAGCTGGAGAAGGTAACACACTCAATATGTCCCCTCTCAGGCTGGGAGGGAGAGCATAGGAAGCCCGTGCATAGATTTCTCCAAACTCCACCTGTGTCTTTTCCCTTGCTAGTCCTGTCGTGTATCCTTTGCTGTAATAAATTTAAGCCATGAGTACAACTATATGCTGAATCCTGTGAGTCATTTTAAGCAAATCTTGGGGGACCCCCCTGAAACAGTGTGGTAAGATGGTATTTGTTTTATTTATGTTATGCCATCTTCCCCCCAGCTTTAGAAGAAAAACATAAATAAAAGGACTATTATATTTACATTAAATATTTCCAGGTCATAAGACATTAAAAAATAGTTTTTATTCATCTTCCTCAGGCAGAGAGAAATTCGTTTTGAAAGCCACAGAAAACTCTAGCCTCCCTTGTTTAGACCAAATTAGTGATTGAGTGGTTTTTCTGATTCTCACAGTAGAGTCTTTCTTCCTTCCCTCACACTATGGAGGCAAGCTGTTTGGGCTGGTTCAAAAGTAAATAGGTCATAAACTGCAATCCATTCAAAAGTGACGTCTTTATGAAAGCGTTTGTTTGTCCTACAGAGAAAGCACTGGCTCATTTCAAATATTGTTCTCAGCCTAGATCAGAATGCTAAAGAGTGCACGTTGCACATTTTGTTTCAAACACAATAGCTTAATTGTTTGTTTTTTGATAGTGCCATAAATATTTCCCTGGGAAAGCGCTACCAGATAGGTAAGACTTTTACAAATCTGTGTAGGATCATACACCTAAATGTCAGAGCTAAAACTGTAAGACTCTCAGAAGACAGCATAGGAGTAAGTCTTGATAAAGGAGTAAATCATGACCTTGTGTTAGGCAATGATTTCTTAGATACAACACCAAAAGCAAAAGTGATGAAATGGAAAAATTGGACTATCTCAAAATTTAAAAAGCTTTTGTGCTGTAAATGATCCTATTAAGAAAATAAAAAGACAACCCATGGAATAGGGGAAAATATTTGGAAGTCATATTTCTGATAAGAGACTTGTATCCAGAATATATAAAGAACTTTTACAACTCAGCAGTAAAAAAACAACCCAATTAAAACTGGCCAAAGGATTTGAACAGACATTTTTCAAAAGAAGATATACAAATGGCCAATAAACACATGAAAAGATGTTCAACACCGTTAGTCATCAGGGAAATGCAC
Organism: Galeopterus variegatus; assembly: GCF_000696425.1. NCBI lineage: Eukaryota > Metazoa > Chordata > Mammalia > Dermoptera > Cynocephalidae > Galeopterus > Galeopterus variegatus. Next base: position 140,686 of record NW_007728143.1, on the reverse strand, counting down.
ATGAAAATCACAATGAGATACCACGTCATACCTGCTAGGACGGAAAAGACAATAACAAGTATTGACGAAGATGTAGAAAAAACAGTCTGGAAGTTCTTCAGAATGTTAAGCATAGAGTTTTATGATACAGCAGTTCTATTCTACTCCAGTGTATACCCAAGAGAAATGAAAACATGTCCACACAAAAACATATACACAAATGTCTATAGCTGCGTTATTAATAATAGTCAAACGGTAGAAACAACCAAATGTCCATCAGCTGATGGATGGCTAAACAAAATGTATTTCCATACAATGGAATATTATTCAGCCATAAAAAGAAACAAGTTGCTGATATATGCTACATCGATGACAGGTGAAAACATTATCCTAAGTGAAAGAAGCCGATCACAAAAGAGCACGTACTGTATGATTCCATTTATTTGAAATGTCCAGAGTAGGCAAATACATAGAGACAGAAAGTTGATTAGTGGTTGCTTAGAACTCCGGGGTTGGAGGAGGGCAGAGCATATAAATCAGGGTTCAACTAGAGAAAGAGAACAAGTAGGAGGTGTGTATTGAGAGGTTTATTACAAGGGATTGGCTTAGGTGATGGTGGGAGCTGGCTGGGCAAATCCAAAATCCATAGGGCAGATAGAAAGGGCAGATAGAAAGGGCAGGCTGGAGTTCTCAGGCGTGAGCTGAAGCTACAGTCCACAGGTGGAATTTCTTCTTCGGGCAAACATCAATTCTGCTCATAAGACCCTCTGTCTGATTGAATCAGGCCTGCTTAGACTGAAGTCAACTGATGATGGACTTTTATCACATCTACAGGATAACCTTCACATTATCACCTAGATTAGTGTTTGATTGAACACCTAAGGACTGTAGTGAAGTTGACATATAAAGTGACCATGGGGGAAGATGGGAAGTGACTTCTAATGGGGTTTATTTTGAGAGTAATAGTTGTACAACTCTGACTATACTGACAACTACTGTATACTTTAAATTGGTGAGTTGTATGGTGTATGAATTACACCTCAAAAAGGTGTTCAAAAAAGACTGCTGTATTAGTCCGTTTTTGTTGCTTATAACAAAATACCTGAAACAGTGATTTATACAGAAAAACTACATTTATTGCTTACAGTTTCTGAGGCTGGGAAATCCAAAGTCCATCTGGTGGTGGCGACAGTGACCCAGGGGTCTCACATTGCAAGATGATGAGAACAGAGAGAGAGAAAGACAGACTCTCCTTTTCTTTTAAAGCCCTCAGAACCACGCCCCTGCCCACCATCTTTAATCCATTCACTACGGCATGGTCCTACAATCCAATCACCTCTTCAAGGCTCCACCTTTCCATTACCATAATAGGATTTCCCATTCTCTTAACAGTCACAGTGGGGGCTAAGTTTCTAATACATAAAACTTGGGGGACACAATTAAAGCTTCAGTGAGTTTTGGGGGGACATAATTCAATCCACTACATTCCACCCCTGGCCCCCCAAAACTCATGTCTTTTTCACATGCAAATGCATTCATTTCATCCCCAAAGTCTTAACTTATTTCATCTCAAGAGTCCAAAGTTCAAAGTCCCATCTGTGAAATCAATACAAGTTATCTACTTCCAAGATACAATGGTGGGACAAACATAGGGTACATACTCTCGTTCCAAAAGGGAGAAATAGGACAAAAGAAAGGGGTAACAGGTGCCAAACAAGTCTGAAACCCAGCAGGACAGGCATGGAATCTTAAAGCCGGAGAATCATGTACCTTGCATGTTCAATGTCCTGTGCACACTGGTGTGGTGGTTGGGTCCCCAAGTCCTCAGGCAGCTCCACTCCTGTGGCTTTCCTGGTCTCAGGTCACACTTGAGCTCTTCCAAGCTGGTGCTCCACTCTGGCAGTTGCACAGGTCTGGGGTCTCCATGGTGGTCCCACTATGATGGCTCCACTAGATAATGGCACTGATGGGGTTTCTGTACTGCAGCTCTAACCCCATGCTTCCACTGGGCATTGCTCTAGTGAAGGCTGTCTGCGGTGACTCTGCCCCTGCAACAGATCTCTTCCTGGGCCCCTAGACTTTTCTATACGTCCTCTGAAATTGCCACAGCTCTAGCATTCTGTGAGCCTGCAGACCTAACACCACGTGGATGCTGCCAAGGCTTCCAGCTTGTATTTTCCAAAGCTGCGAATCCAGCCACACCTGGGACCAATACACCCACAGCTGGAGTAGCCAAAGCAGCTGGGGTGCTGGAGCTGGAAGCAGCTTCCCGAGGTGGCCCTGGGCAGTGAGTCCATGGAGGACTCCTCAAGCCTGTTCCCCAAGACAATTCTGTCTCCCTAGGTCTTCGGGACTGTAATGGAAGGGTTGGTCCCATAGGCTTCTGCAATGCCTTCAGGGCCTTTTCCCCCTTCTCTTTATAATCCCCTTTCTTTGTACTAATCTTCTTAGCTAATGTTCGCCGGGCTGCACCATTGCATGCTCTCTGCTCCTTTACCACATGGCCAGGCTTCAAATTTTCTAAATCTTTACACTCTGTTTCCCTTTTAAATTCTGGCTTTTTGTCCCGCCGCGGGTTCGGATCCTATATAGGGATGACCGGTGCGCTCACAGCGCTCACTGGCTGAGCGCGGTGCGGCCGGTCTCAAAAAGGACAAAAATAAATAAATAAAATAAATAAATAAATAAATTAATTAATTAATTAATTCTGGCTTTTCACGTCAAGCCTCTGCCACCGTAACTCAGCATAGGCTCTTGCAAGTAGCCATGCAGCTTCCTTAATGCTTTGCTGTGTGGAAATTTCTTCTGCCAAATGTTCTGGTTCATAACTCTTAAGTCCCACCTTCCATTAAGTCCCAGGGCACAGACACAATATAGGCAAGCTCTTTGTCAGTTCACAGCAAGGGTGATCTTTGCCCCAGTTTCCAATAAACTCCTTATTTCTATCTGAAACCTCCTTAGAATGGTCTTTACAGTCCATATTTCTTTTTTATTTTATTTTTTTGTGACCGGTAAGGGGATCATAACCCTTGGCTTGGTGTCAACTGCACCGGCCATCCCTATATAGGATCCGAACCTGTGGCCTCAGCACTCCCAGCACCGCACTCTCCCGAGTGAGCCACGGGTTTGGCCCTACAGTCCGTATTTCTAACATCATTCTGCTCGCCTCCATGTAACCAGTCTCTAAGACATTCTAAACTTTCCCTCATCTTTTTGTCTTCTTCTGAGTCCTCCAAACTCCTCCAACCTTTGCCTAACACCCAGTTCCAAAGCTGCACCCACATTTTCAAGTATTTGTTATAAGCAACATCCGACTTCTCAGGTACCAATTTTCTGTATTAGTCTGTTTTTGTTGCTTATAACAAAATACCTGAAACTGAGTGATTTATAAAGAAAAACTACATTTATTGCTTACAGTTTCTGAGGCTGGGAAGTCCAAAGTCCATCTGGTGGTGGCAACAGTGACCCAGAGTCTCACATTGCAAGATGGTGAGAGCAGAGAGAGAGAAAGACAGACTCTCCTCTTCTTTTAAAGCCCTCAGAACCATGCCCCTGACCACCATTTTTTTTTCTTTTTTTTGTGACTGGTAAGGGGATCGTAACCCTTTGCTTGGTGTCGCCCGCACCACGCTCAGCCAGTGAGCGCACTGGCCATCCCTATATAGGATCCGAACCCGCGGCCTCGGTGCTCCCAGTGCCGCTGCACTCCCAGCACCGCACTCTCCCAAGTGAGGCACAGGGTCGGCCCTGACCACCATATTTAATCCATTCACTACTGCAGGTCCTACAATCCAATCACCTCTTCAAGGCTCCACCTTTCAATTACCATAATAAGATTTCCCACCCTCTTAACAGTCACAGTGGGGGCTAAGTTTCTAATACATAAAACTTAGGGGACATGAAGCTTCAGTGAGTTTTGGAGGGACATAATTCAATCCACTACAACTGCATATTTGCACACCCAGTTTATAGTGGCACTATTTACAATAGTCGAGGTAGAAGCACCCCAAATGTTCCTCAACAGATGAATGGATAAATATGTGGTATATACATACAATGTAATATTATTTAGTCTTAAGAAGGAAGGAAATCTTATCACATGCTCCAACATGGGTGAACCGTGAGGACATTGGGCTAAGTGAAGTAAGCCAGTCACAAAAACAAATTCTGCACAATTCTACTTATTATTCCACAAATTCTGCATGATAACACCATAAAGTATCTAAAGTCAAATTCATAGAAACATAAAGTAGAATGATGGTTACCAGGGGATGGGGGATAAAGGGAGTTGTTTAATGGGCATAGAGTTTTAGTTTTGCACAATGAAAAAGTTATGGAGATCTGTTGCACAATGTGAATATACTTAACACCACTGAACTGTATACTTAAAAATGGTTAAGATGGTAAATTTTATGTTGTGTTTTTTACCACAGTAAAAAAACGGAAAAGAAAAAAAAAGGCTGTGTGTCCTGCATTGCCTGACAGCACCCCTGTTATCTGAACTCTGTCCTGGCACCCTTTTCTGTCCCATACAGTGTTGTATATAGTCTCTAAAATGAGAATAGAGACATTCTCAATGTACAGTCTAAATGTACTTAGGGAGTTCAGGTGATACTGGCTCGATTGTTTATCTTTTTGTGGTTTATTTAATTTCATTAGCCTATTTCTAGGAAGCTGATGATAGAGACAATGAATTTGCAGGATAAAAATGTGAGGTAGAGTTGTTTGGATTTATTTTTTGCAATTAACTAAGACAGCTGCTAAAAGCAACCAAAAATCTGGTCTTGAATGATAGAAAAGTGGCTGCCTGGCCCTTCTCTGAGTTTGGTGGGGAGCAAGGGCTTCTGTTCAGGGAAGTGATGCAGAGTCCAGACCGGTGGGGCCCCCACCTGACTGTGCACCCTGATGTATCTTGAGACTTTCTGGCCCCAGTTTCAGACTGAGTGGGGAAGAAGAAGAGCCCATAGCCAAAATGTTGAACCAGGAAGTATTTGGTCCCCTTGGCCAGCCCCACTTCCTGGTTTACTATCCCTTTCCTCTCTGGGCATCAGTTGCCACTTTGTGACAGTTGACAAATTCACCCAGAAGGAGGGGCAGCTGGAACTGGAAAGGTCAGGCAGGCCGGGACTTTCTTCCTTGCACTTGCTGTTCCTACTGCCAGGAATGACCTTGCGTTAGCCCAGTGGTTCACAATCAGGTGACTCTGCCCCCTAGGCATTTTTGGCTATCTCAACTTGGGAGGGGGGTGCTACTGGCATCTTGTGGATAGAGACCAGCTATGCTGCTGAGCATCATAAAATACACAGGACAGCCCCACAACAAAGAATTGCCCAGCTCCAAATGTCGATAATGCTGGGGGTGACCCCTAGGCCCTTGTAAGACTAGCTCTTTGTCATCCAGGTCTTGACCTAAATTGACCATTTGTTGGGTGGGTTCTGATGAGCCAGCATAAGGGAATTTTATTTCCTTGTTGCACCATCACTATATTATATTTTGTTTATTTGTTTATCTTTTATCTACACCATCTCCTCCCGCATACAGTACACTAATGAGCAATATAAATTCCGTAAATCTGCAAAGATCAGAGACCTCGTTCCTCCTGCTGTATCCCCAGTGCCTTGCATAGAGCTTGGGACCTAGTGAGATGCAATAAATACTTGTTTCAACAATGAATGGAAAGGATTTAACTTGGTGTAGCAATTCAGCCTCCTCCCTGTCCCCCAGGACATGTCTAAGGCCACACAACTAGGAAGTGGCAGAATTGAGACTTGAATCAAGGATTGTGTGATTCCAAAGCCCAAGCTTTTTCCAAGGAGCCAAGTGGCTTGTTTCTCCCATGTTGTTAAATCCTTTGGAGAGACCAGATAAGATGCGTCCTGTCCTCAAAAGAATTTCTAATCTGGTGGGGGGATGGGAGGCAAATACACAAATTAGCCTATTAAAGTTGTAGTGGGTGTAACCTCTACGCCAGCTTGGAGGTACAAGTGTCACTTTCCTGTAATCCAGTTAATTTCTCAAACACGCATACCCAAATCAGTGGGCAGTCCAGTACTGCTCGCTCTCTTGCTCTCTCTCTCTCAGCTCCCACACCAAATTGTATTTAAGAACTCTGGGAGGGCCAGCCCGTGGCTCACTTGGGAGAGTGTGGTGCTGACACCACCAAGTCAAGGGTTAAGATCCCCTTACTGGTCATCTTTAGGAAGGAGAAAAAAATAAATGAAAAAGAACTTTGGGGGTTTACTGGGTCTGAATGGGGTCAGTCCTCAGTGAAAGACAGCCATGTGGTCATAACCACCTGGTCATTACTGAAAATTAGTCATTGCAAGGGCTGGAGTGGTGGCCCAAGGTTGCCACTCTTTATACCCTTATAGCTGACTTCTACTCATGGATTTAGCCGTTATCTCAAAGGAAGTCCCAATGTATGCCTAGGCAGTTTCAGCCTCAGGCACAAAATGACCACAAATGACCACAGCAATATTTCTGCTCCCATTTGTTCTTACGTTACTGAACCGCATGGAGTCCGTTTGCCCACGTGCCATGGAAAGCCAATCACTGAGTTAGGTGTCTTTATAGTACAGAAAGGTTTATTCACAAAGCGGCCATGTGAAAAGATGACAGATTTTATATCTCAAATCCATCTTACCCACAGTGGGGAAGGTGGTACATTTATGGGGAAGTGGTTAGGGGTTGGTGCAAGGTGTGGGGGATCATGATTTGGCTAAGAGATTTGAAGGTGATTTGCACAGAAAATGGTGGCATCAGCAGGATCTGGAGGTGGAGCCCTTGGCCCTCTAACTTCAAAAGGTCAGACATTCACGCAGGCTCAGTAGAGAAGTCTGCAGGCTTAGCCAGCCTACCCTGGTTTGTGTTGGGCCAAGCTAACCCCAAGTATCCTGAAAAAAACACCTTAGGCATATAACTCGTCTTAAAAGACAGATAGGAAGAAACAGAATGAGAGGTTAGTTATAAAAATTTACTGAAAGAATGAGCAATTTAAACAGGGAATAAACTTTAACTGAAAAGCCACTGTTTTTTTTTTTTCCTTTTTGTCTTTTTTCGTGACCGGCAACGGATCACAACCCTCAGTGTCGCGCCCGTACCGGACCGGGACCGGCAACGGGATTGCAACCCTTGGTGTTGCGCCCGCACCTCGCTCAGCCAGTGAGAGGCCAGTCTGTATGTGGGATCCGAACCCTCGGTGGGCCAAGGGGCGCACTGTAGCAGTGCGCCACTGGGCCGGCCCCGAAAAGCCACTGTTATAGAACTTTTATAGAACCTTTATAACCTTTATATAACCTTAATAACCTTTATAACATTTATGGAAACTTGCCACCTCTCCCCCTGAAAGGTGGAATCTGATTCTCCTCCCTTTGAATATGGGCTGACCTTAGTGACTTTGTCCTAACAATTAAATGCAGCAGATGCAACACTGCATGACTTCTGAGGTTAGGTCACAACCTTCCACCTGGTTGTCTGTCTCAGAACCCAGCCACCAGCTATGAGGAAGCCCAGGCCACACACGCCATGTGTAGGTAGGTGTTCCACTGACAGCCAGCATTGCTGGCAGACATGTGACTGAGTGAGCCTTGGGATGATTTCCGCCCCAGCCTGCAAGTCTTCCAGCTGAGACACTGTGAGAAGTAAGAACCTGTCCCTGCCATGCCATGATGGAATTGACTACCCAGAATCCACGAACGTAATGAATGGTTGTTTTTATGCCTCCACATTTTGGGTTAATTTGTTATGCAGCTGTAGTAAGGGGAACACCCACCGTCCACCTGTGAGAGTTTCAGCCCTGCCACTGAGGTCATTAGTCTAAACCCAATGGCTTCATTGATTTTAAAGGCCTAGTGGAAGGTCAACCTTTGTGCAATCATTCTGACACCTCCTAGGGAGAATTCATCTGCTTCTGCTCTGTTCTGACATAGCATTTGTCATCTTGTATTAAAGCTACTTGTGTCTGCCTCCCAGGTTGACTGTGAGCTCTCTTGGGGGTGGCTCACTCTACAGACACCTGATATGTGGCAAAGCCAACAGCTCCTTATGCATTCACTGCATGAACCATCGAATCAAAATTCAACCCCCCTGTACAGTATATTTTCAGTAGCTTTCTTTATGTATACATGTGCATGGCTGTGTATGTATTTTTTTCTTTAAAGACAACTTGTGTATGTATACACACAATGGCCCATTACTGAGTGTTAAAAATAGTGAAATTCTGACACATGCTACCACATGGATGAACTTTGAAGACACTATGCTAAGTAAAATGAACCAGACACAAAGAGACAAATACTGTTTTCCTCTTATATAAGGTAGGATACCTAGGGTAGTCTAATTCATAGAGACAGAAAATAGAATGATGGTTGACAGGTTCTGGGATGAGGGGGAGTGGGGAGTGGTTTAATGGGTACAAAGTTTCAGTTTGGGAAATTGAAAAAGTTCTGGAGATGGATGGTGGTGATGGGTACATAACAATGTGAATGCACTTAATGCCACTGAACTGTACACTTGAAAGTGGTTAAAATGTTAAATATTATGTGAATTTTTGCCATATTTAGAAAAAACAATTCCTATATAATCTGTTATTTCTGAATGCCACCTAGAAGCTGTAAGACCCATACCAGAAACTCAGCTCTGAAAGAAGCTATAGAGTTGCCTTCTAGATGATTCTATCTCATCCTCAGCAGACTTCTGTGAAAATGAGAGAAGGTACGTGCACAGGACGTGAACTGCTTCCCTTTCCCATCATGTGCTGCTCAGAGCCTTTGGACTGAAAGTTCAGCCTGTGATCCTCCCCACACATTACCCCCCTCCTGTGGCTTCCTGTGGCTTTGGCTCTGCCAACACATTCCAGCTTGGCAGAGCTCATAAGGTGCACGTCTCACCCTTCACATACTTTTTGTGGTAATCTTGGCCTTGGGGACACCTAATCTGAAGTGGAGTGCCAAAGATGCCTGACCACCTGGCTTGAAGGAAAGAATGCTGAACCAGGAGCTAGAAGGCCTAGATTTATGTTCCAGGTCTGTGCCTCACTGCCTGTGTGGCACTGACAAGTCATTTTACTGCCATGTTGCACTGTCACATCACCCCAAAATATCCCTATGCATTCTGCCTGTTACAAATGCATTCCGAATTATACACTTGGAGAATGTGCGCACTCCTACCTTTCTCCCCACATTAAGCCCATTAGTTGTTTAGTCTCTTACTATGAATTAGTTTAAACAGACTGTAAGAGGGTGTTGGACAATTTTCCCATATAGAAAAGGCAGGCCTAGAAGAGGCCAGGAGTGAGGGAGGTAGATAGGGCAAGGGGATTCTTTGGGTAAGAACCATGGCACTGCACTGACTTCTAGAAGCAGAGGAGAGGAGTCAGGGGCCTGGAGACTGCCAGTCAGGTTAAACTATCTTCACAGTTATACAGGAATATATCACGAAAGCAGTCTAAGCTGGGATGCCTTGAGGAGGCAGAGGACTGGTACCCTTCCTAGACTGAGTATGATGGCTTGAGGAGGGGAAAGGGAGAGGGGCCGTGGGGTCTGAGACCTCTCCCCTAGTTCTGTATCTTCTGAGCCCACAACTGTATCAGGATTGGGTTCGGATGTGAGTAATAGCGACCCTAAAACTGGTGGCTAAAAAGACTTAAGTTTCTTTCTCAAATAAAAGAAGTTTAGAAATAAGCAGTCCAGAGCTGGATTGACAGCTCCACGGACATAAGGGACACAAGTTCCTTCCAGCTTTCCACACTACAGTCCCTATGCTATGGTCCTCATCTTTAAGGTCTAAAATGGCTCTGGAGCTCCAGCCACTACATCATAGTACCAGACAGCAGAATGGAAGAAGAGAGGAAGGAGTACATGCCACCTCCCTTCCAAGACTTCCCCAAAGTTCCACCAAATGCTTCAGCTTACTTATTGACTATAATTTCACCTTGCTCCAATGGAGTCTGACAAATGTAGTCTTTTAGCTGGGAAGCAATATGCCAAGTTAAAAACTGGGATTCTTTTAATTTGTGAGAGAATTGGAGAGTAAGTATTTGGTAGGCAGCTAGAGCCTGTACCACAATAGTCTAAAAGCCAGTGTGGGTATGGTCACTAGGAAATCCACTTCATCCACCACACATTCCCTTAGCATTTACAGAGCAGTCATAATACAACAACCACTTACTTTACTGTAAAACTTTGAGCTCATTTTGATCTGTTGTATATAAAGATACCAAATTTAATTGTCCTTATTCAAAAAACATTTTACTGAATGACAGTAAATGGCACTGATGATGAAAAAATGAGTAAGACATAGTTTTTGATCTTAAAAATCTCACAGTCCAGTGGACATCTGCTGTTTTTGTCTTTCCAGGACTCCACCCTTCATCTGATAAGAACCTTCTTTCCACTGAGAAACATATGAGGGGACTTCAAAAAGTTTATGGAAAAACAGAAGTAAAAGATAATATTAATCTTTCCATGAACTTTTGAAGTACCCTCATATTCCATGTGCTTTGGGTGAGTTTGATCCTTCTCCTGCTCCAGAGTAAAGAGATAAAATGACAAGGGCCTGGTGACAGTTTACCCTTGGATCTAATCATAACCAAAGCCACATCCATTCAGAACTTTCCAGTTGTTTGGGCCAAACCCGTTCCCTTTTTGCTTAGGCTAGTTTGAGCTGGTTTCTGTCATTTGCCACCACAGGTCCTGTTTAATGAGATATTTTCCACAAGATGGCAGTGACTGTACAAGAGAATGTAGGGTGTCGTCTTTGCCTTCCATTGTCATCGGTTTCCATTTTAACCTGCAAGTGGGTTAAAACTACAAGTCTATTTTTGCAGGTTTTACCCATTTCCCAAATTTGGGCCTTTCCTCAGTTTATTAGTACTGCTTTTGCTGCGTGGAAGATTTGTGCCGCTTACCTCAACTCTATACACTCATGTCCTTTTTTATTTTTTATTTTTTTGAAGTAAAAGACTTTATTTGTATAACAGTTTTAGGTTTACAGAGAACTTGAGCAGAAAAGTACAAATAGTTCCCATATCCCCCCCCCCACAGCTTCTCCTATTACTAATATGTACATTTGTGTGGTACACTTGTTACAATTATGAACCAATATTGTCCTATTACTATGAACTCAATTTTACATCATGGTTCCCTCTTTTACACACCATGTCCTTAAAACAGCTGTGACCTCCTCACAGAGGGGAAATCTCGGTCATATCTTGTGGGGGAAGAAAGGAGGTCGTGACATTTTAGGCAACACTGAGAACCCAGAAAATATGGAATGCAGTGTGAGTATCCATTGTTTCAAACTGAAGGGAGCTATTTCCCTGAAAGGGAAAAAGTTTTATTTAGTGCTAAGAATAGAGCAAGAGAAACATCGGCCCAGTGCCTTCAGCTGAGAAATGAATTTCATTAGAGTCACAGTTATTGTCTATTGTTCCCATTGGTTGGTCTGGTTGGGCTGAGATCTGATTTTCACTTCAATTCTCACAGACGACATCGTTACTTCTCTTTGTGTAACTTTTGGGAAAAAATTCAATATGAATCAGATTTTGTTTTTAGCTCCCACCAAAGAGAGGCATTTTTTTTTTTTTTAATGCAATGAGAACAGACTCAGACTTAGATCAAAATACTTACGTCACAATGGAATATCTTTTAGGAGTGTTGTTGAGTCCTCTGCCTTTCATTGTTTCATGATCTGCAATTGCATGACTCTTCCCGTCCCTAATTTAGAATGGGGTGCACCTGCTGTCTAAACCCTTTCACTTCCTTTAGCTCTGGCTTCCTCTTTTTTTTTTTTTTTTCATGATATTTGCAAGCCTGAGATTTATTACTGGTTGCTTCCCAGTCAAGGGAACACACAAATCTCCCAAACTTCAAGGGAACACCCCATTTCATGATTCCCAGTCTTTCTTGTTCTTAGAGGCTGAGTTCGGATCTCCAACCTTCCCAGAGATTCCATGAGTGGTCAAATAGCCTTCCAAAATTTTCTTCCCTTAAGTTACTCAGATTCTGTTTCTGATGATTGAAACCAAGATTTATTGCATGGTGGTGGTGATAAAAAACACGTAACATAAAATTTACCATCTTGGGTTGGCCCGGTGTCACACTCGGTAGAGTGTGGCGCTTGGGAGCGCGGTGGCGCTCCCGCTGAGGGTTCGGATCCCATATAGAGACCGGTCCGCTCACTGGTTGAGCGTGGTGCGGGTGCGACACTGAGGGTTGCGATCCCGTTACCGGTCACGAAAAAAGACAAAAAAGAAAAAAAAAATTTACCATCTTAACCATTTTTAAGCGTATAGTTCAGTAGCGTTAACTATGAGGGGTCTTCAAAAAGTTAATGGAAAGATTCCTATTATGTTTCAATTTTATTTTTCCATGAACTTTTTGAAATACTCGAGTATGCACACTGTCGTGAGACTGATCTCTAGAACTTTTTAGTCTTGAAGAACTGAAACGCTGTACCCATTAAACAGCTCATTTCCCTCCCCGCCCACCAGCTCCTGGCAACCATTATTCTACTTTGTGTCTATGAATTTGACTGCTCTAGGGACCTCATATAAGTGGAGTCAGACAGTATTTTTCTTTTTGTGACTGGCTTATTTCACATAGCATAATGCCCTCAAGGTTTTATCCATGTTATAGCATGTGATAGGATTTCCTTCCTTTTTAAGACACAATAATATTCCATTTTATGGATGCAGCACATTTTGTTTATCCATTTATCCATCGATGGACATTTGGGTTGCTTCTGCCTCTCGGCTGTTGTGAATGATGCTGCTGTGAACATGGGTATGCAAACATCTCTTCCAGACGCTGTTTTCAACTCTTTTGGATATATGCCCAGAAGTGGAATTGCTGTATCATATAGTAGTTCTATTTATAATTTTTGAAGAACCTCCATACTCTTTTCCTCTTTCAGTTTTAATCTAGAGATATGTAAATTTTAATCTGTTTGCAGATTAAGAAGCATATGTCAAGGAATTGCCAATGTTCATAGCAGACAGTGAGAAAAAAAGATAGAATAGAATTTATGTCAAACTGAGGGCTGGCCTGTTAGCTCAGTTGGTTAGAGTGCTACCTTGTAAAACCAAGGTCAAGGGTTCAGATCCCCGGACTGGCCAGCCGCCAAAAAAAAAAAGAAAAGAATTTATATCAAATTGAAATTACAAAATGAAGTCATAGCAATGAGCCTTTCATTTTGAGATCATACTCTTCAAAATTTATCTTCATTTTCAATCCGTGATTTTCATTTTATGCTGTTTTTGGCCTCTCCTTATTAAAACCTCATTTCCTCTAGTGGAATAAATCCTCAGAGAGAAAGATGAGTTAGAGATCCACTTTTTTTCTCTCTCTCTCTGAGTTCTCTTTAATTATTAGACAGGTGAAATAAAACTAGATAGAAACCAAGGCCCCTGCATGCTCACCGTTACATAAATACTTTTATGGCCAAAATTATTTGCGCTTTTTGTTTAGATGGTGCTGTTACCGACAGGCCAGGCTCGGCTTGACCTCTCGCATTAAACAAATGACCTGAAAGTCCAAAAGTTGGTGCAAGGATTGGAAGGTTTATTCAGATTACCGGTACTCAACTAAATGTCTAACTGAGCAAACAGAGAGAAAAGAGGAGCAGTGGGGTCCTGTTTATCCTAGTCCCAGTTGGTGGGGCCAACCTATTCTACTGTTTTCAGCATAAAGAAGAAAAGTATGGACTAGATTTATATCAAAGAAACAGAGCATTTGCATCATGGGTGCATGCTCAGTAGGTCCCAGATGGCAGTGGTGTTCATCATTGTCACCCCAGGAGAATCACTGTAGCAGTCACCATGATACTTTGTGGAGAATAAAGCATTGCCTTGTCAGAATTTAGGCCAGGGACTCCAGGAGAGATCTACCAGCATCAGAGACATGGGAGCAAAATAGTCCCAGTGGCCACTTGCCTCTTGCAGCTAGAGTCTTTGGCAAAGCCCAAAGCTTTCCAATTTTCGCCAGTGATTAAATTAGACTCTCGGATTCCAAAGTCATAGAAATGAACAATGTACCCAACAGTAAAGCAAGCAACGCTTTATTAAAAGAGGAGATAGACTTATGCCTAAGGGGGTAGCAACAGTAAAGCTAGCCCCCCCAGGGAAGGTGTTCAGGGTCTTTTATAGGGAAAGGGATTAGGGGGTACAGGCCAGTGTCACTGGAGCTGGTCCATTCTGTTCTTCGGGTTGCATCATGGGTGCATGCTCAGTAGGTCCCAGATGGCAGTGGTGTTCATCATTGTCACCCCAGGAGAATCACTGTAGCTGTCACCTTGATGCTTTGTGTGCAGGTGGGAATTCCTAAAGGGGTCTTAAGGTTAATCTGTAACTTTTACAATTACAGTAAACAAGCCTTGGGGAGAGATTTTGCAACTCAGTAAATATCTCTTTCCTTTCTTATCTCAGTCTATTTTGTCAGGGCAGCCCATGGGGTAATCATTTGCCCTGGGGGTCTCATGACTTAGGAGTAGAAATGTAACAAAGTGTCCTCTGCAGGGAAAATGGAGTCAGTTTGATTCACAGGCATAGCTTACTCTGTTTCAGTGCTTATCAAGAAGTTTTGCATCAAGCACTGCTGTGCTACACCTTTACACCAAAGCACTCTGATTGTTAAAACACACACTCACCCAAAGAGGGTCTGATCCCTTATACGGTCTGTTTTTGGACATTGTCTTTGTCCAAATTCTTAGCCTAAATGGTAGAGATAAGCAAAACTGGCACGGACAGATGTCAGCCATGGAAGTTTATACCTTTTTCTCCTAAACTTCTGAAAGAATGGGCAATTAAATAGTGTTATTCGATGCCCAGATTTCTCGGAGTACAAGCTCTCTGAGGACACATCCTGGGGTGGAGGATACTAAACAAAAGAGGAGAGAATCAAGACTGTGGACCTCAAAAAATTCCCTTCCTTTATCTAAGTAGCTGCTTTGCTTTCTAAGCAGTACAGAAGACAGTGGTTCTTGCCCTTAACTGCACATTCAAATCACCTGGGGTGTAGGCCGCCCGTGGCTCACTCGGGAGAGTGCGGTGCTGATAACACCAAGGCCACGGGTTCGGATCCTATATAGGGATGGCCGGTTTGCTCACTGGCTGAGCGTGGTGCTGACAAATCACCTGGGGTGTAGGCCGCCCGTGGCTCACTCGGGAGAGTGCGGTGCTGATAACACCAAGGCCACGGGTTCGGATCCTATATAGGGATGGCCGGTTTGCTCACTGGCTGAGCGTGGTGCTGACAAATCACCTGGGGTGGTTTTAAATATTCTGAAGTCCAGGCAGCACCTCAGACCAATGACAGACCACACATCAGTATCTCTGGAGGGCATCAGTAGTTTTGTTAAGCTCTCCAAGGCTGAGAACTACTGTGCCTAGGAGAAAGAGCAGATTGCTACTGCTTTTTCCTCAAGCATCATGATTTTTAGATTTACCATTTTTATTAAAGAACACCACACAAACTTTCATTTCAAAGTTGAAGTGCCACGTAATCTGTGACGTTTATGATCTGATAAATATAAGTAAAGATTATTTTCTCTACAAGAAAGAGCAAATGGATAAAATATATTCACTGCAAATCGGTGAGTCCCCAAATTAATTTTCATGAACAAAATCATTTTTCCATCTGACTGTTTGCCCTCACCATGGCTCATGTATTATTTTTCTCATTTGTATAGAACTTTACACTTTTCAAAGAGCTCCAGGTCTGCTCTTACTTGGGGTGTACACATGTAGGTTCCCACACAATTTTGCTTCTAGTGGTTGTAGTGAGTACTGAATGTTTGTGACTCACTGGAATGTTTACCCTTTTAATTCTTTTGAACAGTCTGTCTCCTGGTTTCCTTCTACCTTTGATGTTAACTGGCTGACGCTGTGGTTCATTTCCTGCTATTTGCGACTTTCAAATTAAATGCATAAATGAAGTCAAAGCAAATGAAAGGCCCAGGTCAGCTATCCTGTTAAGGGCTACAGCTGTGGTTCTGGAAGGTCCTAGTCCAACAGCTGGCTTTGCCTCCCCCCACCACCACCACAAAGGAGATCTATCCTTTGTAGGCAGGGTTATTTATTAAGGTTGGCCTAAGGCTCTCTAAGCAAATGTGTTGTTTACACCAGTGGTTAGTTTTTCCTGTGCTGAATCACATAGTTTGTTATGTTGGGACTCAGAAAACGAGACCCCAAAGTGAAGGCCTCAGAAGTGGCCTCAGAAGAAGCAAAGTTTCTCTCTTTCTCCTGCGCTCCTGTCTCTGGCCCCTCCTGCTCCCCCAAGGCAAGACATAGAAACTAGAATCCTCTTCCCCAAGGCATGTCATAGAAACCAGAACCCCTTTTCCCCAAAGCCAGACATAAAGCCGAAAAATATTGCCCTAATCTTCCCCCTGCCTTTCTGTGTAACAGAAATTAAGATCCTCATTCCAGAGGGGTCCTACCCCATACCCAGGAAGAAGGAATACTGCACAAAGAGACCGAAAGAATCTGAACAGACAGGCCATGCTGGGTTTCCCCACCCAGGCTGTTAGCATTGGCTCAGACCCTTTTGTTCAATCACATTTCTACACTCTCCAGTGTGAACCTAAGCATAAAAATGGACAGTTTTCCTTGTATATTTAGGTCTTCATTCTGAAGGCTCCCGTGTCATATAAAACTGATTCAATATCTTTGTTATGTTTTTCTCTTGTCAACCTATTTTTTGTTATAGGGGTGTTGGCCATGACCATTACAATGGGGAGGGAAGGGATCACCTACGGTCTGCCCCTACAGCTGCCTGGGAGAGGTATTGTATCTGACAGAACTCAAGTGGAGAATTTATCCCTGTTAATTTAGCATGTAAGGCCTTGTCCTTGAACATTCTTTATCCCTGAGATTCTGGATATAATATGGGGCGAGTTTGCTTGTTAGTTGGTGGGAGGGGGTGAAGAGGAGACCTTATGGGCACTTGTTTTCTTATGCAGAATTTGGAGTCAGAGGTATTTGCTTTTTTTTTTCTCCTTTTTTTTTTTTTTTTCGTGTCCGGCAACGGATCGCAACCCTCGGTGTCGCGCCCATACCGGACCGGGACCAGCAACGGGATCGCAACCCTCGGTGTTGCGCCCGCACCTCGCTCAGCCAGTGAGCGGGAACCGGTCTGTATGTGGGATCCGAACCCTCGGCAGGAGTGCTGCCGTGCTCCCAAGCGGTGCACTGTAGCAGTGCGCCACCGGGCTGGCCCAGAGGTATTTGCTTTCATCTCAGTTTATAACTCAGTTCAGAATTCCAAGGTCATAAACCTGAATATCCACCTTACAAGTTGGTTGTGCAGATTAAATGAGATAACATAAATTGTATACAGTAAATGTTCCTTAAGCAGCCATCTATGTGATCATGTATTAGAAAAACATTCCGGTTTTATTATACTTTCTGTCTGAAGAAAAGAATTGAATTTACCAAGTCTTACCTGGTATTGGGCCCACCACATGCCAGGCTTGTGTTGTACACAATGGGAGGCAGGGAAAAAAAAATCACATGACCTGCTAGCAAGCTGTTTAGGACCCAGGTGGGGAGAAAAGCTACACCCAGGGGATCTATTAAGTAAAATAAGTCAGTCTATAAGTAGTGGCTACAGTTGTGAGTGGGACTGAGCCCTGTGGTCTTGGGTTGCAGCTTGAGCTGGTAATTCAAGGACAGAACAGAGCAGGAATTCACAGAAGGAGGAACATCACAAAGCGCTGTGCTGTTATCTCAGCGCTTGGCTCTGATTCCCACAGGTCTTGGCTGTGTAGGGGAGTCAAAACCCTATTTCTCTCCTCCTACAGTCCCGGCTGGCCCTGAGAACTAAATTGACATACGATAAACAGAAGAAAAACATACAAATTTAATATACTTTACACGGCGTGGGAGTCCTCAAAAGGAAATGAAGACCCAAAGAAGTGCCAAAATCTACGTGCTTTTGCATTAGGTTGAACAAAGAGAGGCAATTGTGGAAAAGTAACTAAATTATATGGAGAGGCTAAAGGAAGATAATACTTTATCAAGGTCTGTTTGTGCAGAATTCTCTCTGCTGTGACGCCCGGCTGAAGAATGTTTCTTTTCTCCTGATACAGAGAGGACATCTTTCGCTTTGCATGGGAGTTTTCATCTCCTGTTTTCAGGAAGAAAAGGGGAGATTAGAATGTCCTTCTTGCATCTGCTGTTTCTCAAGTGCCTTTAGCTCCAAGTAATCCTTATTGCCAAGTGGCATATTATGGGATGGCATATTCTGCTACCCTTCAGCTGCATTTTGCAGCAGGTGCACCCTCAGGCTACAGCTGCCAGCTTGTGAACTATTGTGAAATAGTGGGAGCCGGGAAATCCTGGCTTGGCTTGCTTCACCCAGCTCTGAGCCAACTCCTGGGGGTGGGGTGGGGGGTCTTGGAGAGGGGTAGGGCATCATGATTAATCATCTTATTGGGACAAATGGGGGAGTGGGCTGGGCAAAGACTATAGCCACCACAGGCCACGACTTAGGAATTCTGATTATTTGCTTTCCAGCCAGAAGACTAAAAATCTGAACTGTTCCATGAAAAACCAGAAACCAAATAACTCTATATGTAGTTCTTTGCACTGTCTACAAGATTCTGCATTAAGGTTATTGTCATACCAAACCCCTATATAGAAACTTCAAAAAATGTTCAGTATGTTGCCTATCTCTCTCTCTTGCTGCTCAGCACATCCTCTCTCCTATTTCTCACAGCTCTTTTGTTAATTTCCTGCTCTCTCCTCTTGCCCTGCTTGCAAATCATGTGATTCTACTTTACAATGTTTTCTCTTTCTCCTCATCTTCCTTATCCTTTAGACTTTTCACCATGTCTTATTTTGGACTTTTTCTAAAACAAAACACTGATGATAAAAACCTTTCCTAAAAGTTGTTAGGATGTTGTATGCAATGTATACTGGGAAAATTGTGACTGTTACCCTAGGAGCCACCCCAGACTTCACTGTAAGAGTGCAGGTGGGAGTGTGGCAATTGTGATGATGATGTCAAACTGTTTTACAGAAAGAAGGGAGTTAGGCGTGAATCCAACCACATAAGCCAGAACAGCTTCAAAAAGAGGTCTTCCATTTAAATATTCATAGGAAAAGGTACTTTTTTCAGTCAGAACAAATAGTCCCCTTCTAAACCTGTAAATAATCCTGAAAACATATTTGATATACTATTCCCCAAATATACATATGTATTTTATATTTTATTTTTAGGATTCATAGTGAAGGCGAAGGTTTATCTAAATTCTGATGATACTCTTAACAGGAAATGAAACTGCCAGTGTTCTACAAAGCAAAGTACCTAATGTAATGAAGAAATCATGCTGATTCACCAGAAGAAAACTGTCTTAAGTGTAATCAATTGAACATTTGTGTGTATTTTTACAATTAAGGGCAGGCCAGTTAGCACAGTTGGTTAGAGCACCACCTTGTAACACCAAGGTGTCAAGGGTTTGGATCCCCGTGCCGGCCAGCCACCAAAAAAACAACAAAAAATAAAAATAAATAATCTGTACAATTAAATTGCCTTAAAAAATCAAATTGCTTTGTAGACAAAGTCTATAAATGGTGTGATCCACAATTTAAAATGTATTTTAAGGATTTCTGACTTTCATGCTGATTAGAAAACATGCAAGTCACAATCATTTGACATTTTGGGATAGGATAGTTGGAGTTGGAAGTAGAAAGAGAAGTTACTGGAAAAGTTTAAGAACAAAGTAATGTGAGACCATATATGCTACTTTTTATTTTTTGAGAGTCTGCATATTTTTGGGAACTGTGTTTTCTTTAACCCAATTAGAAAATTGCATAACTTTACACACATAGTCAGAGGTTTTTTTAGGGGGATTGTTTTGTTTTTTATTTTTATTTATTTATTAGATAATTTATTATACATAGATGTGGGATGCAACATTGATTTTCAATAGTTGTGTACAGTGTGTGGTGGTTAAATCAGGATAGTTAGCTTATTGATCATTACAATATACATTCTTTGTGTCTGTTGACCAATTCCTCATTAGCCCCCTTCCTCCCGTTTTGTTTTTTAAATAACGACTTTGTTAGCTGATTATTTGGTTTACCTCACAGTCTTCCAAATTACTTTTTCAATTATAGCTTGTCATTCTTGCAATGTATGCTTTATCATTTTGCCCACTTACCCCCATAACTTTCTCTGCTAGAGAAACTGGAAAGCAAAATACTAGAATTTCCAGATTCTCTTACAGCTAAGGATTGCCATGTGACACACTTCAGCCAGTGAAATGTAGGTGGAAGTGCTTGGAGATGGCTTTCTTCAGATTTAAAAGGAAAAGGCTGAGCTATATGAGGAAGGGCTGCATGTTTTACCCTCCGCCTTCCTTCCCCCTTTCCCTGTGTAGAAAGTGGACACTTTGCTTGGAGGTGCAGGAAGTGACATTAGCTAAGAGCTGAGGAAGAGTAGGTGTTAATTAGGTGTAGGGGAACGGAGATCTTCAAAGAAGAATGGTGCTGTGCCAAGCAATTATATTTAATAAAGAATGATTGAAGGACTGGTATCTGACATGTCTATCTTTGAGTGATCAAAGGATCATTGATGATCCTCATCAGTGGATGAGGGAGGACTCTAGCTCCTGCGGGCAGAATTAAGGCCACAGTTGGGTGAATGGAAACAACAGAGAGAGACGGCTTTCAACTCCAAGCTAGCTGAACTTTTTGACAACTAGAGCTTTCAAACAATGCTTTGAGCTACCATGTAGGTAGTAATTATCCCGTCACTGAATGTGTTCAAGCAGATGCTGACTGACATTCGCCCAGGAACAATAGAATGGGAGTCCTGTGTTAATGCAGTGATTGTACTATTTCAGTTTCCTTCGAACATTTTGCTCACATATGCCCTAAAAGAATTTTGAAAAACTATGTACCCCATCACATATTTTATTTTGTCTTTTTAAAATTTCACTTAAAAATTTTCCTCTCATATTTCAAGTGATGTCTTATATTTGTAAGATCATAGGTTAAATAGTTGCAAAGAATATTATTTCTGGTGTACTGTATATTCTGCACATGCTTTCAATCTATTTTTATCTCTTTAAAATCTTGGCACAGGTCGTTTAGCTCGGTTAATGGAAAGTGCCTGCTCTATAAACCTAATGGCAAAGCCAGTCCTCACCAACAAACCAATCAGCCAAATCAAACTAACTTTTAAAGAACTGTGCAAAATATTAACCCTCTCCCTAACCTAGAACTGACATGATTCTTGCCTTCATGGACCTTGTACTCTGATGGGAGAGACAGATCTTTATCAAATAATTTCATAAATAAACAACAAGTCACAACTGGGCAAATTGCAGTGAAGAAGGTGTTAATAGAAGATATGGTAGGAGGAGGTGGACAGATGGCCTGGGAAGACTTCCCTGAGAAAGCGACATTAAGCAGAGGAGAGCTGAGGAACAGTAGGCGTTAATTAGGTGAAGGGGAATAGAAATATTCAAAGAAAGTCTGACTTTATTTTTCGATTCAATATACATGAAATATCATCTCACTTCTACTTCTAATGCTTGCATAAAGCAGTTTGTCACCTGGATAAAATAAGTTTCTATTCCATTTCATATTTTTTAACCAACACTCTCTTTTTTTAGTTCTTGAGAAAGAAAATTGTCTCAAAACTAGTCTGAGAAAGAACTTTTATGTCTGATGTAATTTGCAGTCTCTTCTGGGAGGTAACCAGCAATCCTGACAAGATGCTTGAGTAATCTTTTTCTGGAAAGTTATAGTTACTCCACAGCTGACACTCCGTAACCAATAGTCCCCTTCTTTTTTTTTTTTTTTGTCTTTTTTCGTGACCGGCAACGGATCGCAACCCTCAGTGTCGCGCCCGTACCGGACCAGGACCGGCCACGGGATCGCAACCCTCGGTGTTGCTCCTGCCCCTCGCTCAGCCAGTGAGCGGCCGGTCTGTATGTGGGATCCGAACCCTCGGCGGGAGCGCCACTGCGCTTCCCAAGCGGCGCACTATAGCAGTGCGCCACCGGGCCGGCCCAATAGTCCTCTTCTTGTACCCCTTATATCTCCACCAAGAGAGAAATCTTTGTTTTTTTGGTGGTTGGCTGGTACGGGGAACTGACCCCTTGACCTTGGTGTTGTAAGGCTGTGCTCTAATCAACTGAGATAACCGGCCAGCCTGAGAAACCTTTGAATTGGCTTGCTCAAGAGCCTCTTTCTTTGTGGAGTTTGAAATAAAACCATGGTATGTGCTCCTAAGCAATCTGAGAAACTGGCTTAACTCTCAGTGATCTTTTCCCCCAGCAGCTGTACACTCCTGAATTATTCATTGGTTAGGTTTGGGGTAGCAGACTCTGCTAAAATTCAGGGTAGATGGGAGGTACCCCTTTCTTTTTTTTTTTTTTTTGTTTTTTTTTGTCTTTTTCCGTGTCCGGCAACGGATCGCAACCCTCAGTGTTGCCCCCGTACCGGACCGGGGACTGGCAACGGGATTGCA
>NW_007728143.1:86892-118045 GCF_000696425.1 Galeopterus variegatus | reverse complement strand
GGAGCGCCGCCGCACTTCCCAAGCGGTGCACTATCCAGTGCGCCACCGGGCCGGCCCGGGAGGTACACCTTTCTGTAGTCAAGTGGGAGAAGGGTAATTTTGAAAGGGGAGATGGGCAAAGAAAACAGCGTGACGTCTTAACCTCAGGAACATTTTCAGGCAGATCGTTTCCAGAAAGAGTATATATGTATATTAGTATGTTTCTGTTGCTTATAACAAAATACCTGGAACTGGGAGATTATAAGAAAATGAAATTTATTGCTTACAGTTTAAGAGGCTAGGAAGTCCAAAGTCCAAAGAATGCATCTGGTGAGGGTCTTCTATGGTGGTGGCTTCACAGCAGTGCAGGGGCCTCACGTGGCAGAAAATGGCAGAGCAGAGAGAGAGACCATCTCATGTGCTCTCTTTTAAAGCCCTCAGAACCATGCCCATGACTACCCTTAAGCCCTCAACTTAACCACCTCTTCGAGATCCCACCTTTCAATTACCATAATAGAATTTCCCATCCTCTTAACATTGTCACAGTGGGGACCATGCCTCCAACACATTAAATTTTGGGGGGACAGAATTTGATCCACTTCATTCCACTCCTGGTCTCCCAAAGTTTATGTTCTTCTCAAGGGTAAATACATTCATTCTATCCCCAAAGTCTTAACTTGTTTCAACTCAAAAGTCCAAAGTTCAAAGTCCCATCTGTGAAATCAAAACAAGTTAACCTACTTCCAAGATACAATGGTGGGACAAACATAGGGTACCTATCCCCATTCCACAAGGGAGAAATAGGCCAAAAGAATGGGGTAACAGATCCTAAACAAGTTCAAAACCCAGCAGGGCATACATCAAATCTTACAGCTGGTGAATCATGTATCTTGACTCCGTGTTTGATGTCTCTGCATGTTGGTATGTATGGGGATTGGGTCCCCAAGTCCTCAGGTAGCTCCACTCCTATGGCTTTCCTGGTCTTAGGCCATGCTTCAGCTCTTGCAGCATGGCATTGCATGCAGGTAGCTCCACAATTTTAGGGTGTCCATGGCAGTCTCACTTTCACAGCCCCACTAGGCATGGCTTTGGTGGGGTTTTCTGCTGCAACTCGGACCCCACATTTCCTCTTGGCATTGTTCTAGCAAAGGCTGTATGTGGTGAATCCGCCCCTGCAACAGATCTCTTCCTGGGCCGCTAGGCTTTCCCATGCATCCTTTGAAATCTGGGTGGAGGCTCCCAAGCCTTCCAGCTCTGGCATTCTGTGAGTCTGCAGACCTAACACTACATGGATGCTGCCAAGGCTTCCGGCTTGTATTTTCCAAAGCTGTATGTCCAGCCACACCTGGGGCCAATTTAGCCATGGTTGGAGCAGCTGAAGCAGCTGGGGTGCAGAGCAGCATCCTCAGGTGGCCCTGGGCAGCGAGCCTGTGGAGGGCTCTTCGGGCCTGTTCCCTGAGACCATTCTGTCTCCCTGGGCCTCTGGGAGGGAAGAGTTGGCCCCAGAGGCTTCTGCAATGCCTTCAGGGCCTTTCCCCCTCTTATCTTGATAGTCCCTTTCTTGTACACTAATCTTCTTAGCCCTATTGCATTTTTCTCCTGAAAATGCTCTCTGCTTCTCTAGCACATGGCCAGGCCGCAAGTTTTCCAAATCTTTATGCTCTGCTTCCCTTTTAATTATACATTCTGGCTTTATGTCATGCCTTTTCTGACATAACTCAGTGTAGGATGTTGTTGCAAATAGCCATGCAGCTTCCTGAATGTTTTGCTGCTTAGAAATTTCTTCTGCCAGATTACCTGTGTCAGCACTTTTAAGTTCCACATTCCATAATACTTTTGGTCATGGAGAGAACGCAACCAAATTCTTTGGCAGTTCATAGCAAGGGTGATCTTTGCCCCTGTTTCCAATAAGTCCCTTCTTATTTACATCTGAAATATCTTCAGTATGGCCTTGGCTGTCCATATTTCTATCAGCAGTCTGCTCACCACCATTTAACCAGTCTTTAAGAAGTTCCAAACTTTCACAACAGAGTGGGAGAAAATATTTGCAAAATATACATCTGACAAAGGTTTAATAACCAGAATATACAAGGAACTCAAACAACTTAGCAAAAAACAAGTAACCCAATTAAAAAATGGGAAAAGGAACTGAATAGTCATTTCTCAAAGGAAGATATATGAATGGCCAACAGACACATGAAAAAATGCTCAACATCACTCAGCATTCGGGAAATGCAAATCAAAACCACTTTGAGATACCATCTCACTCCAGTTAGGATGGCTAATATCCAAAAGACTGAGAATGATAAATGCTGGCGAGGTTGTGGGGAAAAAGGAACCTTCCTACACTGTTGGTGGGACTGAAAAATGGTGCAGCCTCTATGGAAAATGGTACGGAGCTTCCTCAAACAATTGCAGATAGATCTACCATATGACCCAGCTATCCCACTGCTGGGAATATACCCAGAGGAATGGAAATCATCATGCTGAAGGGATACCTGTACTCCCATGTTTATTGCAGCACTATTTACAATAGTCGAGAGTTGGAACCAGCTTAAATGCCCATCACTGGATGAGTGGATAAGGAAAATGTGGTATATCTACACAATGGAATACTACTCTGCTATAAAAACAAATGAGATACTACCATTTGCAGCAACATGGATGGACTTAGAGAAAATTATATTAAGTGAAATAAGTCAGGCACAGGAAGAGAAATACTGCATGTTCTCGCTTATTTGTGGGAGCTAATAAGAATAGATAAATAAATATACAAACAAATGGAAGGGAAATAAAGAAGAAACAATAATCACAACAATTCCTTGAATTTGTTAAGACAAGTGAACAGATATGATGTTGATGGGGGAGGGGGAGAGGGAAGGAGGAAAAGGAGGAATTGGTAAAGGGACATGAAAATTAACTACAGTGTATATTGATAAATTAAAATTTAAAAAAGAAAGTTCCAAACTTTCCCTGTTTTTTTTTTTTGTCTTCTAAACTCCCACCAGCAGCTAGGCTTTTCCTCCAAATTCTTCCAGCCTCTCCTCAACACTGAGTTCCAAAGCCATTTCCACATTTTCAAGTATTTGTTATAAGCAACACCCCACTTCTCTGGTACCAATTTTCTGTATTTTCTGTTGCTTATAACAAAATACCTGGAACTGGGTGATTATAAGAAAATGAAATTTATTGCTTATAGTTTCAGAGGCCAGGAAGTCCAAAGTCCAAGGAACACATCTGCTGAGGGTCTTCTTTGGTGGTGGCTTTACAGCAAGCAGGGGTCTCACATGGAAGAAAATGGTGGAGCAGAGAGAGGGAACGTCTCTTGTGCTCTCTTTTAAAGCCATCAGTACCATGCCTAAGACCACCATTAAGCCATCATCTTAATCACCTCTTCAAGGCCCCACCTTTAATTACCATAATAGGATTTCCCACCCTCTTAATATTGTCACAGTGGGGACCAAGCCTCCATACACATTGAACTTTGGGGGAAACAATTTGATCCACTGCAATGTGGAAGTTGAGGTTTGGAACATGAATCCCTTAAAACTCAGTCACCTGGAAAGTTCTTGTATACGTCTTTTGGCAAATGTTTTCCAGTTTGATGGCCCTGAACTAAACGACTCCTGTGTGCTTGGAGCAGAGGTTTATATAAATGACTGTAGAGAGTGACTTATCAGAGACCGTGTCAAGTGATTATTCTGAGAGTTATGGGTTCCCTGGGGAAGCATCCTACATATTTTTCTGTTTCCCCAAAGCCCACTCTTCTCAGTGGCTCCTTCAATGAGAAGAGAGTGATGATTATTCAGTGGTTATTGCTCCAGAAAGATCATGTGGTGCTCATTAAAAATAGTTTCTAACTCTGCCAAAAAAAGGAATGAAATTCTGCCATTTGCAGCAACATGGATAAATTTAGAGAAAATTATGTTAAGTGAAATAAGCCAGGCACAGAAAGAAAAATACCGCATGTACTCATGCATAAACAGGAGCTAAAAACAACAAAAACCAAATAAACAAAGAAAGAAAGAAAGAAAGATACAACAGTCACAATGATTTCTTGAACTTGCAAAAGGAGAGAACAGAACTGAAGCAACCAGAGGTGGGGAAGGGGGAGGGGGAGGTGGGTTAGTGAGAAATCGGTAAAGGGCCACAAAAAATGATTTCATTGTATAATGATGAATATAGTAGCTATCTTGATTTGAGGATCACGTGTTGCATACAGATATTGATATTCAATGTGTACCCCACAAATATTTACGATCAATTATGTTTTGATTAAAAATAAATAAAAGAATGTGCCAACCAGAAATGTTAGTAACCTATAACACTTTTAAAAAGCAAAGTTATCACAGTTTCTGTTAAAAAAAAAAGTCTCTAGAAGGCAGGCCTTCATGGAGTAGACTAGAAAGAAACAAACTGTTCTGAATTTGTTCCCTGGGAATTGGGCCATATGAAACCTAAGGGTTTGTTTTAAAAGGTAAATCTCAAATAATTATCATCTAAACCAAAAGATTGTGTATATTTCATTAGAAAAAAGGCACATTCTTTAAAAGAATACTTTTGGCTTTGTCTATCACTTGCAAATGTCATCTTTACATTCTCACTTCCTCTCTTGGTCCAAATGTTACGGAGATATTCTTTCCTACAAGTCATTGCCAGGAAATACGTAGGTTTTAAAAGGTACATTCTGCATTTTCCCATTGAGTTGTAGTTAGAAAGAATAATAAACTTCATTAAATTCAAACCTAGGACAATACACCCGGAAAAATACTAACACAATAACCTGGGTTGCAAAACTTGTTTAGCAAGTTTCAGCTGGAGGTTAATTAAAACCTGCTTGGAAACTTCTTAAACGGAGACTGGAATGTAAACCACACACACCACCTAGATTCTTCCCTCAGGAGCTTTCTCCTCACAATTTCCTTGCAATTCCGTGAGAACATTTCCCCGGAGTTCCATCTGGTCTGGTTGAGACCACGGTGTCTGTGACCATGGCACAACCCTTTCACTCCCATCCCAGAAGAGGACAGTGGGTAGACAGCCCCTCCTCAGCAGTTCTAAGGAGCAACGTGCTCGAGCAACCCCTTACATGTTTTAGCCCCTCTGGGAGGTGGGGTGGTGTTGGGGTGAGGGTCAGGGGGCTAATGGCTTATAAGAATTTCCCCCAGTGTTTCATGTTTTCAGTCTACATGTTTTAAGATACAAAGAAGTTAAGTGACATTGTTCTGGACAGGACAAGAGAACACAAAGAGAGGTCAAAGGCAGAACAGGAAAAGGTAGAAATGCTGCCTGACATTCGACTTGCCTGTAAGAGAGTATTGAACTGGCTGAACATTCTCGAATTTTAGTTGTATATTCCTTCAGAAGTTCCTCAGATTCCCGCTATTATTTCTTTTGTCCAGGCTTGTTCAGAATGATTGTCTGCTAACACCCCATTGGTGGATAAGCATCTGCGCAATGTGCAGGAAACAAGGCCGGGTGTAATTATAACATAATGCTATAACAACATTGCCCAAGATTGCCTCAGTACTATATGCCAGAGTACATAATGACCATCTTGCTGACAGGCATTTGGATGGCGATTAGTGTTGGATCACATCTGGAAATCAGGCTTGGAGCCAGAGAAACTGGAAAATGATTTTAGTCTTTTAACTCCTTGGAGGCCCATGTGGAAACTTTAGGAGAGCAAATTTTTGTTTCTAGTAACAGAGCTCATATATAATTCCAGGAAGAGAAAATGAAGCAGGATGGTTCCTGAACTGCTTGCGTTGCCTTGAAGTTGATCTTTCATGGAAAAGTCAAATTTTCTTACACAGCTGGCTGAGAAGTGTTGAGGCAGGAAGCCCACATTACCCTGGGTTCCTCCACACCTAATCGAAACACAGGCAAGACCTTTTCCACTTTTCTAAGAAACAGTCTTAGCCCTAAAACACTACCAGTATTTAATGACTAAAGGCCACTATGTATGGTTAAACTAGACAGTGAATTGTGGTTCATGAGGTATATGTGGAGCCCGGCTGCCCAGTTCCTTCTGGTGGCATGACATAAAATAGATTGCTTCACTCCCTACATCCTACCTTCCTTATGCACAAAAGGATGGCTTTGTTTTAAGGAATAAATGACATAATCCATGTATAACATGTGCGATTTAGAAAGTGCCCTATAATTATTAGATTTCTTTTTTTTTCTCAATGAAATTGTGACTCTCAAAATGGGTGTCTGCTACAAGTAAGGAATGACAGCAGAGTTGATTTCTCTGTTTACCCCCTAAAACTGGGGCTGGTTTATTCCATTTACTGAATGGATGTTTATTAAATGCCCACTGTGTGCCATGCATGAAGCAAGGCCCCAAGGATACAAAGATTGTGGGACATGGTCCCTGCTCCCTGTTTACAGTCAAGGGAGGTAAACATTTTTTGTTATGCCAAAGGGTTAAAACATAAGTCTGAGGTCAAATAGTGTAGCTCAATCTCTTAGAGAAGTGGCAGGAGTGTGGAAGAGAGAGCACACGTTTTTAGAGGCACAGGCCTAGATCACAACCCAGACCTGCACTCCCTGCAGTGAATCCAAGTTGAGAAACCTCTCTAAGCCTCCGTTTCTCCAGTGGTGTGCAGAGGCTAGCTCCTCCTGGCTTGGGAGGGCCTAGTGTTAAATATTTAGGAATTTTGCAAGCCAATTGTTAAAATCATTGGTACTGCCTTTATACCGTGGAAATCAATAAATTATGCAAATCAAGGCTACTTCCACTCCCCGCTGGTTTACTAGCGCACCACTGGAATACCCTACAATATTCTTATGGGCATTAATGAAATAAAATCACAGTGTCTGGCACATAGTAGATACTCAGCATAGAGTTACTATAAATATACCACATAGGGCCGAGCCCGGGGCGCCCTCGGGAGAGTGCGGCGCTGGGAGCCAGTAGCGCTCCCGCCGCAGGTTCGGATCCTATATAGGGATGGCCGCTGTGCTCACTGGCTGAGTGCGGTGCGGCCGGTCTAAAAATAAATAAATAAATAAATAAATAAATAAATATACCACATAGAATATATAAATAATATACATTCTACAGGCCCATACTCATAATCTCATTTAGTCATCACAACAGCTCTGAAGTAGTTTGTTTTTAATGCTATAAATGAAGTTTATTTCTAATCTTATAAAAGAAGAAGAGCCAGGATCTAATTCAGCTTCCTTCAACTCCAAGTCAAGTGTTTACCAGACCCAAATTGCCTCTGGACGGTGTCTCTCTGCAAACAAAGAGCATTGTTGTTGTGGATTTAGCTGTTTTTGAAACCACTTTTTTTGTTATTGTTATTGATTTGCTAGATAAAAGAAAGCAGTATAAGCAACGAGGTAGGAGAGGTAGGAGAAGACAGCGCAGGCTCACAGCTGGTGGAACTCTCCCACTGTGCAGCCTGAAGTGAATGCCACCACTCTCAGCCCCCATTTAAAAGGATCTCCCTGCTGTGCCCGTGTCATTATCAAAACAGAGAGCTGTGAACACCACCTGCTCCCAATAAATGTTGCTTCCCCTGGGAACCTCTGAAGCTCAGAATTACCTAGCCATTGATGTCAGGTCTCGGGGAGGAAATGCACAAGATGAGCCTGGGACAACTTAAAAGCAAGGCAGCTAACAAAGCCTTCTGGGTTCCATCCAGAGGACTCTGGAGCCAACTTGAAGAAGCTCTCACTGGACAATTAGGGAAATCTGAGCTTCCATAAGAAAAATGACTGCAACGAATTAAGGCACAGGAAATGTTAAAAATCCATGAGTTAATAATGATATTTGAAAGACAAAACAAGCCTAATTGGAAGATGCTGAGAAATTCAATTTATTCATTGAAAACTAATAGATAAAAGGGAAGAATTAAGCATTTATTTTTGCCTTTTCTGGGTGAACTGTGCTTCAGGGTAACAAAACACAAGATGGGGGAAAGTTCTCTTTATGCAGGTATTCTAGCTCATAAATGAAGAAGGAATGATAGAAATCGAATATCACCACTTTGCAACTTCTAATGAATCAGTGGACCTACGTATTAATACTAACAGCTGCTAGCAGCACAGATGGAGATGACCAGAAGTTATTTGCCTCTTGATGCCTCATTACCTATGAAATATTCTTGCCAAAAAAATCAAACCTTAATCTTATTAAGTCTTACCTCTAACACCTTTGGTACTTTTTAAAAAAACTAAACAGAAGCAGGCAGCATTGCATAATGGTTATGGCAGTGTTTCTCAAACTTGAGTAACACAGACCCCTTTTAGAGGAAAAAGAATTCTCACAGACCCCAGTGGTGATTGAAATTATTTTATTATATTTCTATAAACATACAACTAGATATGAACATTTTATATTTATTGCTCCTATACAACTGTAAAACCAATATACATTTGCAAATCAAATAAAAACAAAACTATCAAACTAATAAAATTCAATTGAACAACACTGAATTAATGTGAGGCAAGATGTTTTACTGAAATGAAGTTGCTGCTTGCAAAGAAACATGGTACTGACTGCTGGGTTGGATGTTCTTTGGTTTCAGCACCATTTTTCTCTAAAAACTCTCGAGAAGGTTCTCCTTCATGCAGTGTGATGTGACTTGGTCTTTGCTTGGCAAGGGCTCACTCTTAACGATGTGGTGCCAAGCTGTGCAGCGTAAACACACAAAAAAATGGTTGTACTCCAAATTGTGACTCGGATTCATTTACAGGCTGATTATGAGGATCAATGGGTCTTAACCCTGGCTTCACTTTGGAATGCACATTAAAATATAAATAAGTTAGGAATCTGTCAGAGTAGAGCATTAGTATTTTAAAAAGGCTTTCAAGGTGATTCTCACATGCAGTGAGTACTGAGAACCACCAGTTTTGATGACCCAGAAAATGCTTATACTGATTATTCTTTAGAGTATAATCAGAAAGGACCCCCAAATTCAATCATTCTCAATTATGAGGTTCTCCGAGACTATGGCAGGAACTCCCAGGGGTTAGAGAAATTGGTTTGGAGCTTGATTCCCAGGCCTAGTTGTGTGGCCTTGGGCAACTTCACTTCTCTGAGGTTTAGTTTCTCATTATAAAAATAAACTAATGATAGTAGCTACCTCATAGGGTGGTTGGGAAAATTAGATGAGATAGTAACGTATACAAAGCGCTAAACCTAATGCCTGGTTCTTGGTGAGTACTTAATAAATGTTAGCTCTTATCATTAGCTACTATGTTGATAACCATCTGGGAGCTACTAAAACATTTGCTGGGCAGATGTGAGCCACAAGAAAGAAGAGGTGATGGGAAATTGGGTGAATATTATGAGGAAGGGCACTTGGTGGCCTTTGATAAGTGGGACAACATAGGCGATGATGATGGGGGTGGGTTCAATCAGAGTGTGACCTGCCTGTCAGTCTGAGCTGTGGGTAACAGCTGACTGGCTTGAAGCCCAGACTGGAAGCACAAAGAAAAGGGAGGAGAATGAAGTACAAGGTCACCCTGAGGTAACAACCCACAGGAAGAGATGAGGAAGATGCAAGAAAACAAAGATGGCACCAATTGGGCCGAGCCCGTGGTGCACTCGGGAGAGTGCGGCGCTGGGAGTGCAGCAGCGCTCCCACCGCGGGTTCGGATCCTATATAGGGATGACCAGTGCGCTCACAGAGCTCACTGGCTGAGCGCAGTGCGGCCAGTCTCAAAAAAAAAAAAAAAAAAGATGGCACCAATCAAGCAAACTCAGAATTCTAGGAGCAGATGTGGCCACCTGCAGACCCTGAGAGGGAGGCCACACATGCCACAGTCAGGGAGGAAGCTGCCTCCCTCTTAGGGGGACATGGTGGCTGCTTTCCCAGGGCATAGCCAGTTCCATCATTTGCTGCTGACCAGCCACTTGCCTCAAGGAACAGTGATAAGTGATTTATTTTAGGCCCTGCTGGGTACCCAGTAGGAGACTCACAGGAAAGGGTAGTGTGGGTCTGAGCCATTAATAAACCATTAGGTTTCTTCTGAATTCTTTCTTCATTTCTGTGAAAAAGACTCTCTTTCGTCAGAAGGACTACCCTGTAGAATCTAAGCAGTTGATGATCTTGGGCTCTGGTTTGGACGACGACAGACCATAGCTCTACTATCAACCCTGTCGTCAGATCGGTAGCAGGATGTCTTAAGCCTATGCACAGACAAACCCAGCTACTTCCTGTTGAATAGTATTGAAAATTTAAACTTTATAAGTCTTTTAGGGACATCATAAACTTAGCAAATAAGTTAGTTTAAAAAAAAACAAATGCAGAGTAAACCCCCAAATATCCTGATGTAATAATTGTCAAGTGGTTAGGCCTGAAATACTATTCCTCCCAAATGATTATGTCAGGCATAATATTTTATTTAGTAAAATAGTAATTTTAAAGTTATCTTTATAGGGGTGTTGCTTACATGGACTTTTTTTTGCCCCTTTTCCACATTTATCATTGTTGTTTTCTTTCAGATAATTTACCCATAACATGTTCTCTTATTTGCCTGGTGATTTCAAACTTCATAGATTAGCTTTATGGTTCAGTTTTTTTTTTTTTTTCCTTTTTGTCTTTTTTCGTGACCGGCAACGGACCGCAACCCTCAGTGTCGCGCCCGCACCGGACCGGGACCGGCAACGGGATTGCAACCCTCGGCGTTGCGCCCGCACCTTGCTCAGCCAGTGAGAGGCCGGTCTGTATGTGGGATCCAAACCCTCGGTGGGAGCGCCGCTGCACTCCCAAGCGGCGCACTGTAGCAGTGCGCCGCCGGGCCGGCCCTATGGTTCAGTTTTTAAAGAGTTGAACATTCAAGTGGGCTGATGGTGTGTTTTAGCTTCTGAATTTTACACCTAAGGGACATCTTTAAATTGGATACAAAAACTTCATGAAAGTCTTTGCCTTGACAACACTGGGCTTTTAAGCCTAAACTAAGAAGGATGAGAAAATAAAGAGTTATATTGTAACTTGCTTGGTTCATTTAATTTATTCATATATTAAACTATAGTCAGCATGTAGTTGTTTTCCTCTAAGATGCCCACTTTCCAAAACACAGTTTTCAAAATATCTCATTCCCCGCAAGGCTCTTTGTGTTCAGTTATCCTTTTATTTTTTTCAGCGTTTTTCTCATATAGTTACTGGCCTAGCAGGACCCTGGTTGTTTCATGGTATGGTCTCTGAGCCACCAA
Organism: Galeopterus variegatus; assembly: GCF_000696425.1. Taxonomy (NCBI): domain Eukaryota; kingdom Metazoa; phylum Chordata; class Mammalia; order Dermoptera; family Cynocephalidae; genus Galeopterus; species Galeopterus variegatus. Next base: position 106,887 of record NW_007728143.1, on the reverse strand, counting down.
TAAATCCCAGAGCTCTCCTGTATTAAATACAATGTAGGATCACATTCTTATATATGTCTGTCTTCTAACGCAGGGCAAAATCCCCTTCAACTGGGAGCCCAGTATTTATTTCCTGTAGAACGCAGAAAGAGATGCAGAGTATTGTTTTTCAGATATCTAATGACTTCTTTTGGAAAACATTAATTTTGGACATTGGTCTACAGTGGTTCTTATCAACTACCAATTTCATTACTGTGGAAATTAGTGGGTTTTGGAATTTAGGCCAATGTAGAGTAATAAAACGAGTTCGCATGTCTAAAGGGAAAGCTGTCTCTTCTCATTGCCTCTTGTTTCATTTTCAGTCCTTGAGAAAGCATTTGTTTACTTCCTCCCCACTTTTTTTTTTTTAAAGATGACCGGTAAGGGGATCTTAACCCTTGACTTGGTGTTGTCAGCACCACGCTCAGCCAGTGAGCAACCGGCCATTCCTATATAGGATCCAAACCCATGGCCTTGGTGTTACCAGCACCGCACTCTCCCGAGTGAACCTCGGGCTGGCCCTCCCACTGACAGTTTTAAGGGCTCCTGTTGTGTCTTATGTCAGCATTACCACAAACTCATCCTCCAAATAGGATGCTAATTTACCTGATTCGTACCTCTAACTGGAGCCTTTCTGTTTGCAAATTTCCTGTAAAAATGTACAATCGTTGCTCCTGACTGATTAGCAAAGTGATTGACTTTATCTTCAAAAAGTATCTTGTGTGGGGTGAGGTTGCTGAAGACAAAAGTTTTCCAGATTTTCAATGTTTCATAATCCCACCTCCCCATTTTACTTGTACAATGAATGGACTTATTCATTGTATGCCTCTATCTAACCTGGTTTCTCAGCTCTTGAAAATTCTGTCCATTGAAGTGTACAGTGTCATCAATGTAAAGTCATGTTTTATATGTGCCTACATATAAAAACTTAAAATTCAACTGGCTTCTTTACAGACTTTGATAATACTAGTGTACACATGACCATACAAATTTTAAATTGGGTTAGAAACTGTTTTTAAGCAATTGTATTTATCCCGTGACGTTTGCTGGCCATTTTTACTTTTGTACTCAATAGCAAGAAAAATGTATAAAAAACAGAGGATTAATAAAAATGCCTATATCAAACAATTAAATCAGAGTAGTTTATTAAAAAAGAATCAAAACAGAAACTCTAAATACCAGTGTGTACATTGTACACATTTAAATGACTCACAAGAATGAAGTTTTTTTCATATATTTTAAGGTCACACCACCTTGTTGTTTATCAAAAGATGTTCAAGGAGAAATCTGACTCCAAACTGCATACAAAATTGCCATTTTAAACAGACCGCATTTCAAACATGCAACAACGCCACTGGTAATAAAGCTTTGGAATGGGTGCTCATTCTATTATTCAACTACAAACAGGATAGAAAGCAAGAGAAGCTGAGAATTTATTTTAAAATAGAATGTAGGTTGTCATGGTCCACACCAGCACTCGTCACTCCTCTGCTGCCATTTTTAGCAAGTATTCCTTGTCGATCTTGAAAAGTCTCCACCCCTCTTCACTGGACAGATCAGAAGCACCTCTTCTTTTGTAGAAGTTGATAGATGGTTCGTTCCATTCTGCTACCAAGAAGTGCATGCTGCTGCAGCGACACTTCATTGCAACCTTTTATAAGACAGAGTAAAACACAAACTCAGTGACATTTCACCTGCTTTCCAAGAACAATTCTGATTCAATCATTATTATAATCTAGTAATCCTTACAATTTTGGAAACCAAAAACCAAGACATACCTGGCTTAGATTCTTCAGAATTTCTGATCCAATGCCAAAGCCTAAAAGATAAAGAAGTACAATTTATAAAAGTCATTGTAAAGACTTACAGCCCTGATTTCCCTTTAGACCCCCTGAACTCAACCATACCTCTATAATCACTCATGACGAAGAAGTCCTCAAGATATAATAACTTGCCAATCCATGGGTCATAGGTAAAATAGTACATGGCAAAACCAACAATGCTGTGTCCTGTAATAAGAGTATCACATGAGATGTAGAGAAGAAAAACAGTCCATAAAAGTTGTAGCTGCAGAATCAGAAGCCTATCATAAGTTTTAAAAAATATACATGCATTTATTATAGAAATAAGCAGCCACTGAATTGGACTATCTCTTGACTTTTAGGCTAGTGCAGTCCAGGCCACTGTTGGACGATCTCACTGTTCTCAAAACATGTATTTGCAAAAAGCACACATTAGAGCTAGCTGAAGCCAGGCTACAGCTGTGCACTGGTCACTCTAGTCTGCTGGATCTCACACGCACGAGGTGAGAATATTTTCATTACTTGCCAGAGCAAAACTGCTATGGTCTTAAACTAAACACACACACATTATTCACATCCTATTGATATACTGGTATGTTGACTTGGGAATAAGTCAGGTTTACACGGCAGTTCAGAATAGTAAATATTTGTAGTTTACAAACTCTTGCTTCCTTAAGGTTAGAATATCAGGCCAAAAATACGTTTAATTTCAGAACCTGCCTTCCAATTTACACATTTTCAATTTGTTCTCCATAGTTTTTAAGCCAGAAGAAGCAGCAGTACCAAGAAACAGGTATCATGTAACACCCACAAAAAGCACGTCATCCCTTATAATAATGTTTTCTGCTTATTTCTTCTAGCTTGGGGAACAGACGTCAGAGAAACTTAAGAAATCACCCGCCCATCCAAACAACTTCCCCTTTTGGTTCTGTCTTGTGGCCAGTCAACAGGGACCAGCAAAAAAAAAAAAAAAAAAGAAAAAGAAAAAAAGGACATCTGACTTTCTCTTAACGAGTGTCTACAATTCCAAATGGAGGCAAAGGTTTCAAATTAAACTTTATAGCCATTTTATTCGTTTGCAAACAGACAGGAAGCGAGTGTAAAGGAGTTTCTGATCTACCGTGTTTTAAGTGTGTGATAATAGGACCTTACCTCATTAATCATGATCATCTACTTTATTGTGTAAAGGATCTTTTAGTTACCTCCCCGCCCATCCATGTACACGGAAGGGCCATGTACATGGCGAAGCTAGAGACTGTAACCTGAAGATTGGGACAAATTAAAGAAAAAAATGTGATTTAACACAATTACAAAAAAGGTTACGTTAGGGTCAAACAAGAACCATTTTATGAAACTGATTTACAACAAATGACATTATACCGAACTCTTCTGGGTCTCCACAGCACTCCGATACTTACTTAAACAGCTCTTTTAACCCGCCCTTTATTAAGCTCAGCACATCTATCTTTTTCCTCAGTAGTACGAACACTGGCACTGGCTGGCTATTATTTCTGGCCAACTTGCCAGTCAGTAACTTCGGCCTGTGTAGTCAGTGTTGTACACAGCAGACACTAGGTTTTACACAACACTCGGTCTTTCTGGCTTCTGGAAGGGCAGCGGGTTTACCTTCCGAGGTCCAGTGCTCCTTGGGCACTTCCGCAACCAGGCAGTGGTAGAAGGGGTGCTCTCCGAAACCGTCCTCTAGCAGATCTGCAAGAAGGGGAAGCAGGGACACACGACGTTGGCCTCCGTGAAGGTGACAGGCACGACCGCCTGTCCCTCGTCCCACCACTGTTGCATTACCTTTTTCAGTTAGCATTACTTGCTGTTCCATGTATTCATATTTAGCCAGTTCCTGGGACGATGCACGTAGGAGAAAGAGAGAAAGCAGAAAACAAAATGAGACCCCAGCCAGCTCAGATGGGGGGAGTGGGGCAGGAGGGGCGTGGCCGCGTGGGGGCTGGGGTTGGGGGAAGCGGACCCAGAGAGGGGGACAGCTGGGCTCTACCCCGAAAACGAAGCCGCTCCCAGCCTCCGCCCCGGGAGGAGCCCGGGCCTTCTGCTACCTTGATCAGCCGCAGGATGTCACGGCAGTCGGCGGCAGTGGCCGGGCGGATCACGAATTTAACCATTTTCGTCTTTTGCTTTTCTTCCCTTTGCGGACCAAGCCCCTGTACTTGAACAGCAGGAGGAGGTGGTTCCTCATTCGTCTCCCCGGAACGTCCTCTTCTCAGTCAGGCTGGCACCATGTCCCAGCGAGCCTCGGTGAGCGACAAACACTTCAACGGAAGTGCGGCTGAACAGCTGCGCACTTGATCCTTGCTCCGACCTGCTTTTTAGCGCGAAGAAGCCCCGCCCCGGGCCGTGAGGTAGAGGCACCTCGTCCAATGAGGCCATGGCCCCGCGGCGCAGCGCCCCCTCCTCCGGGCACCGCCCCTTCTTCCGGGCACCCGTGTGAACCCGGCGGCGAGCGGGGGTGGCGAGGAGCGCGGTGGGATTGTCGAACGACGCCCTCTAGCGGCGCCTCGCGGAGCTTTTCTGGAAACCCGATTGGGGAGCCCTCGCGTCCCTCAGTAACCTTTGCAAAAGGAAGGGAATTCCCTGTGTGCCCCCCGACCGGTGGCCTTGCTGCTTTTTCCTTAGCCCGTCAGGGAAGTAAACTCAGGAGAAGTGGCCATAGGCGATGGGAGAAGGATTAGAGCAGCTTTCTCAAAGTATGGTCCGGGAGACCCTGCGGGGTCCCAAGACCCTTTCAGAGGGTGTGGTAGGACTAGTTTCATAATAGTGACACGTCATTTGCCTTTTTCGTTGGCGCTGGAATTTTCCGGAGGCGACCTGGGACTTGATGATGTCATCGCTCTGATGATTAAAGGAATGTGTGCTTTTCGGTTCTTGTGTTTTCTACAATTTTCTAAGGTAAGCTATTTGGATTTCTCAATAATGTTTTTCCCTTATATTTTTAGATTAACAAAATATTTTCTTTCTTACTTATTTTCCTTATTATTCCTTCATAAATTGCTGATCTTCTTTGTGGAAACACTTTCTTTTGCCTGAGGTACGTTCTTCATAATTTCCTTTAGTGAAGGTCCGCTTTTGTCAAACTTTCTGTTTTGCTTATTTAAATATGTCTTTGACTCATCTTAAAATTCTTGAAGGATTTATTTTGCTGCTTACAGAGTTTGATGTTTGGAAGTTTTCTTTGATGGTATCTGACTGTTTTCTGGCTTTCATTGCTGTTCAGTTGTTGTGGTCCCTGTTTGCTCCACCCTGTGTGCTGCTTTTATTTCCTTTAACTTTTTATTTAGAAAGAATTATACGTTTACAGGTGTGTGATGACGTCATTGCTCTGGTGACTAACTGAACAAGAGCTTATGTATTCTTATGTTTTCTAGAATTTTTGAAGGTAAGCTCTTTGGATTCCTCAATCATTTTTAAATGTCCCGAGATTAAAATGTTTGGGAACAGTTGGATTCGCATATAGCTGCTTCTGGATTGTACCCACTGGAACAAGTATTCAAGCTTCTGCGAAGTGACTTTTCTTTTACAAGTCACTTTCTTAGACCCGCCGAGGGTCCCGCTTCCACAGCCCTGCCTGGGTTCCGCGATGAGTCAAAGAATGATTTTTGCAGTGAGAGAGGCATAAAAGGCGCCTGCAGCATCCTCAGTCTGTAGAATGAGGGGTTGGACTATCATCAAATGAGCATCCCCAACATTCAACAAGTGATTCTCTGCCTTTGTTAGCAATATCCTGTATGTAGAAAAGGAAGCGGAAGTACGCTCTCTGTTACCCTTCCCATGCTCTGGGGATTCCAAGCATACTGAGTCACTGTGGGAGTTACGAAACTGAGACGTCTTTCTCAAAGATCATTGAAAATAACATCGACTCTCGGGCCGGCCCGTGGCTCACTCGGGAGAGTGTGGTGCTGATAACACCAAAGACAAGGGTTCAGATCCCTATATAGGGATGGCTGGTTTGCTCACTGGGTGAGCGTGGTGCTGACAACACCAAGTCAAAGGGTTAAGATCCCCTTACTGGTCATCTTGAAAAACATAAAAATAAAAAAGAAAATAACATTGACTCTCATCTGCCAAAGTTATTGTGAGTAGTGTCTTTCCTGACACCATGGGCTAGACCTCATGGATAGACAGAAGTCTTTTCCCTCTTCTGCTTCTGTCTAAAATGTCAGAGGGTTTATATTGAGTAACGATTGAAAAAAAAAAAGTCAGAGGACTTAGAAGAGCTTGTTATGCATTTACTGATAAATTAGACCTCCATGACTGAGCACCTACTGATAATAATAGCTGCTTAGTTGCGGCAAAAACAAGGCCATTTTCTATTTGAGTTGCTTAGTTTTTTAGAATAGTGATTGTTGTATTAAAATGCATTATACCCTTACCAGCCAGCCACCAAAAATAAAATAATAAAATGCATGATAATTATTTCTATTTATTCTGTTTTTCCAGTTTGTTTCATCATCTTATGCTTTGCTTTACCCTTATGACAAGAAGAATCTATTCTGAAAAACAGGCGGCTCATAAAAGCCCATTGTGATTGTGTTTGTGCACTTGTAGAAACCTGGAACCATAAGAGATTTGAATTTTCTTCATGGCAATGAATCAAATTATGCTTTTCCATTGTCCTGAATAGATAAGTGCAATAGATGACCAACATTACTCCCTCCTGGTACTGGAATTTTTATTTAAAACTGCGTAAGAAAGGGATTAACTGCCTATTTGGAAAACTTTTATTTGGTTAACGAGTCAACAGATCAACAAGTATTTATTGAGTCTTGTGGTAGGTACTTAGGGTTATAAAGGATAACCAAGTTTTGAAACCGGCCTTCAAAGTATACAGTTTACTTTTAGGAATGTGTGTGTAGTTTATTTACTACAACAGAATCTAATCTTTGTGAGAAAGTGAATTCCTATAACTCAGGAGGACTGAGTAGGAGAGTAGGAGGAAGGGAAATGGCCAAGCACTGTTCTAGGCGTTTTGCATTCATCATCTCATTTGATCCTTACAACTACCTTGTGAAGTAGATAATGTTAACTCCATCTTTGCAGCTGAGAAAACCTGAGGCTCACAGGGGTTACAAAATTGTCAAAGCTAGGAAGTGGTTGAGCTATGAATGTTTACGACCTAAGACTGGTTTTATTGGCCTAGGGGCCAGTTGCCCTCTACCTTGAACATTTTTTATTTCAAGGCCCCACAAAAGTCAAGGCCCCAAAGGTACTGATATCTCTCACTTGGACCATGCTGCTAGAAGTCAGTTATTTGAAAGCAAGTTGTCTTATACCATCTCTTTTGTATTAGTTATCTATTGCCTCATAACAAATTACCACAAACTTAGTGGTTTAAATTAACACACTATTATTGCAGTTTCTGTGGGTCAGGAGTCCAGGCTTGGCTGAACTGGGGGGTCCTCTGTTCAAGGTGTCAGGCAGTCTGCATTCTCATGTCGAAGTGTGACCAAGGAACAGTCCATTTCCAAGCTCCCTCAAGTTGTTAGTTTTGTCAGGATTCATTTCCTGACTGAGGGCATTGGCTTCTTGCTGGCTGTCAGCTGGAGGCTGCCCTCAGCTCCTGCAGGATGCCTGGAGTTTCTTTCCACATGGGCTTCCCCAATACAGCCACCGTTTACTTCATCAAGGAGAGTCTTATAAAGGAAAGTCTCTAGAATAGTCTGCTAGCAAGATAGAGTCTTTGTTATTTTTTTATTGTAGAAAAACCACATAAAATTTATCATCTTAACCATTTTTAAGCGTATAGTTATAGTAGTGTTGACTCCCTGCATGTTGTTGTGCAACAGATCTCTAGAACATTTGCGTCTTGCAAAACTGAAACTCTGTACCCATTGAACTCCCTATTTTCTCTTCCCATCGCCTGGCCCCCGCCCTGCCCCCCAGCCCCTGGTAACCACATTCTACAAGGATACTTCAAAAAGTTAAATTTGAAGTACTTCTGTACTTTCTATGAATTTGAACTATTTCTTTTTTCCTTTTTTTTGTCTTTTTTCGTGACTGGCAACGGATCGCAACCCTCAGTGTTGCGCCCGTCCCGGACCGGGACCGGCAACGGGATCGCAACCCTCGGTGTTGCTCCCGCACCTTGCTCAGCCAGTGAGCGGCCGGTCTGTATGTGGGATCCGAACCCTCGGCAGGAGCGCTGCTGCGCTTCCCAAGCAGCGCACTGTAGCAGTGCGCCACCGGGCCGGCCCGAATTTGAACTATTTTGATAACTCATTTAATGTATGTCAGGCAGAATTTGTCTTTTTTGTGACTGGCTTGTTTCACTTAGCGTAATGCCTTTGAGATTCATCCATGTTGAATCATATTCCATTGTATGTATATACCACATTTTTTTTGTTTTTTTGTCTTTTTTCTGGAGCGCCTCCGCGCTTCCCAAGCGGTGCACTAGCGCAGTGCGCCACCGGGCCGGCCCTATACCACATTTTCTTTATCCATTCATTCATTATTAGACATTTACGTCATTTTCCACCTTTTGGCTGTTGTGAATAATGCTGCTATGAATGTGGGTGTGCAAATATCTCTTCAAGATCCTATTTTCAAATCTTTTGGGTATATATACAGAAGTGGGATTGCTGGATCATATGGTAGTTCAGCTTTTAATTTTTTTGAGGAATCTTCATACCATTTTCCATAGCAGCTGCACCATTTTATATTTCCATCAACAATGTACAAAAGTGACAATTTCTCTACATCCTGAGAGCACTTGCCATTTTCTGTTTGTTTGTTTGTTTTTGATAGTGGCCATTCTAATGGATATGAGGTGACATGTCATTGTGGTGTTTTTTTTTTTTTTGACCAGTAAGGGGATCACAACCCTCTGCACAGTGTGGTCTGCACCACGCTCAGCCAGTGAACACACCCGCCGTCCCTGTATAGCATCCGAACCCGCGGCCTCGGCGCTACCAGTGCCACACTCTCCCGAGTGAGCCACAGGGCCAGCCCCTCATTGTGGCTTTGATTTGCATTTCGCTGATGATTAGTGATGTTGAGTGTCTCTTTATGTGCTCCTTGGCCATTTGTATGTTTTCTTTGGAGAAATGTCTGTTCAAGTTCTTCACCCATTTTTTAAAATTAGGTTATTTGTATTTTTTGTTGTTGAGTTGTAGGCATGCAAAATATATTCTGGATATTAACCCTTTATCAGATACACAGTACACAAATATTTTCTCCCTTTCCATAAGTTGCCTTTTCACTCTTGTTTCTTTTGCACAGAAGTTTTAAAGTTTGATGTAGTCCCATTTGTCTATTTTTGTCTTTGTTACCTACCAAGATAGACTCTTACATAGTATAACGTAGTCGTGGGAGTGACAGTCTATCACCTATACCATATTCTATTGTTTAGAATTAAGTCACAGGTCCTGCCAACACTCAAAGGGAGGGCAATACAGAAAAGCAGGAACATCAGAAGTAGGATCTTGGAGACCTCCATGGAGTCTGACACACATTTAAAGAGCAGTAAAAACCTACTTCTTATTCAACATTTAACAAATACTTATTAAGGTCGGTTTACTGCCAAGCATTGCACTTGGGGAGTGCCAAAATAAATATGGCATAGTACCTGTTGCCTGGGGGACTTACAGTTCAATATTACAAGCCATTAAGGTTCTAGCTATGGTTGGAAGGAATCCAGCCTTCTGGAGAAAAAGGGCAGGTACAATCAGAACCAAGGGCAGTTACACAGTTTGTAACCCATTCAGGGTGACCTGCCTCCTCCAGGCAGCCCTCCCCCTCTCCCTACTGAAGCTGTGTCCAAAGGGAAGACTACTGCCCATCACTCAGCTCCAGAATCAAGGCTCTAACAGATCCTCCTAAATACTAGGAGAGCCGAGAAATGCAATCAACCATCCTTAGCATGCCTACAGTAGCAGCTGTTTGAATCTGGGTGTGGAGCTTATTCAATAAGATCATAGAAAATAATTGCCTTTTAGTGCACAAAGTATATAGCACGACTTCTTTCCCTATGGCCTCTGGGTACATACAGTAGATTTTAAAGTTCAAAATTCAGCTTACCAATCTTTGTACCACTTGTAAACTGGCAACTAAATATTAACAGTGAATCCAGGAAAATAGAGGATAGTTCAAAGAAGGAAATGCAAGAGAGTAAACTCCACCCAAGCAGCCTATGTTTGGCCTGAGGAACAAGGAACAGACCCGTGTTCTGGCCCTGGTGTGAGTGGATGTTTGGCGTAGTCTGCTGGCAGCACCAGAGGTTATTACCTGAGAACTCATTCTGGAGACATAGGATATGCGGAGGACTCATTCCTTTTGAGATATGAATGAGCTAAAAGACGGGAGTGAGAAGATGAAAAGGGGACCTAGGACCATAGGATCAAGAGAATTTAATACATTTTAAGTTCTCCTTAAGAGATTAATTATAGGAGGGTGCTACAGCAGAGGAAGAAACGAGATATGCAACTAGAATTTCTAGTGCCTACTATGAGTAGTATGCCTTGCTTGGCACTTATAGATGTGATTTCATTTAGTCTTAATTACTTTCTTTTATTTTTTTTCGTGACCGGCAATGGATCGCAACCCTCAGTGTCGCGCCCGTACCGGACCGGGACCGGCAACGGGATCGCAACCCTCGGTGTTGTGCCCACACCTCGCTCAGCCAGTGAGCGGCCGGTCCGCACGTGGGATCCGAACCCTCGGCGGGAGCGCCGTCGTGCTTCCCAAGCGGCGCACTGTAGCAGTGCGCCTCCGGGCTGGCCCAAGTCTTAATTACTTTCTATTGTTACTTATTGTTGTTATTATTATTATTTTTGGTAGCTGGCGGGTAAGGGGATCCGAACCCTTGACCTTGGTGTTATAACACTGTGCTGTAACCAACTGAGCTAACTGGCCAGCCCCCTGTTACTTATTTTTTACATATGTTCTACTTACTCATTTAGATTCTACTAAACTCCTGAAAAAAAGATTAGTTACACATTTCCATTCTAGGGCTTCAGGGAAAACTGGAAATAAAATCAGCCATTTAAGTAAAGCTGGCCTGGATAAATATAATCTGGAAGCATAAGGTTATTTTTTTCTTCATAGCCCCCCAGTCTCTATTGTTGAGATTTCCATCATTATGGAAGCATGGAATCTTAGTGATTTTCTAGTTCAAATTCCTCATCTAATAGCTAGGAAAACTGAAGCCCAAAGAGGGTAAAGTACTTGTCCAAGGTCACAGAGATCTCAGTTATGTTTCTGACTCTGCCACTGCACATTTATGGTACTCAAAGATTTTCTGGCAAAAATGGTAAACATAAAAACAGACATTTTATCAAATACCGTCCTAAGTCTGGAGCTCAGGCAAAAAACTGTAAACAATCAAAACATTTGGTCCATTTCTCATAAATTCAGTTTCACTAGCACATGACTTGTTTTACTTACAACAGGAAGTGCTCTTGACAGTTTCAGATTCCCCAACTTCTTCCTCTTCCTAAGTCTTCTCCTTTGCCTTGCATCCCTGCCAACCCATCCGAAGAACGGGACTGATAAGTAGGACTGTAATATGGGTCAGGAATGCCTACAGCTTAAGACAAGTAAACAATCAGTTTGCTAGAAGATCCCTGCCACTCTAAATGGCCGCGAGAAGCAGCCCCCATCCAAACTCCTTCACAGAAGGAGAATTCCAGAGGACTTTCTGCTCATGGGACATTCCTTTCTGAACATCTATTTAGAGAATCTGGAGCATTATAATACCACCATTCTTTCTGAGATGAGAGGTGTCCAGTATTTTAAAAGTGGCCCACAGCTCTTCATTTATGTTCTTCCGTCATAGAATACACATTTATCACCCGAGAGGGAGTGTGGGTTTTCCCATCCAAGCATGTGACGTGGAGAATGCCAGAGTTTTGGCATGAGGCCAAAGGGTAATTGATTCAGTATTTTTTGGAAGGCAGAGCTGAATGTACTTGTGTGGCAGAAAAAGTAGGGATTTTTGAGGCCAGGCAGACTTAGATGCAAATCTCAGCACTACCAGTTACCAGCTGTGTGATTTTGGGCAAGGTTCTTCAGTCTCAGTGTGCTTATGTGTAAAACAGAGTTAATAATAATAGCTTCCGGGCCGGCCTGGTGGTGCACTCGGTAGAGTTTGGTGCTTGGGAGTGCGGCGGCGCTCCCGCCGAGGGTTTGGATCCCATATAGAGACCGGTCTGCTGAGCGCAGTGCGGGCGTGACACCGAGGGTTGCGATCCCGTTGCCGGTCGCGGTACGGGCGCGACACCAAGGGTTGCAATCCCGTTACCGGTCACGAAAAAGAAAAAAAAGACCAAAAAAAAAAAAAATAATAGCTTCCTCCTTCTATTTTATTTATTTATTTCAAATTCAATTTTATTTACATTTATTTTTGTGGGGTACAGTGCGTTGTTTCAATACATGCATATACTGCACAATGATTCATGTAGACAGCATAGTTTTGTACACATTAGTTCAACCCTCATCTTCCTCCCTACTCCCACCCCTTCCAGCCTCAGGTAACCATTATTCTTCTACTCTACCTTTTTTTTTAAAATACACAAAGATTAACATCCTTATTGCAAAAAGAACTCTTAAAAATGAATTACAAAAATCTAAGCAGAAATTTGGTGAAGGACATGAGCAGATAAGTCACACACCCTAAAGAAACACACATGGTTAATAAGTACATTCTAAGATCTGGTTGTGGGCAGGGGTGGTGCTGGCCCAGCTATCTGAGGACCCTGGGCATTGGGTAGCTCTGTTGCTGGCTGGATGTGCAGTGGGCATTTCCTCCTTCTAGAGTTGTGAATGTTAAATGATGTAGTGAAGCCCTTTGTAGAGTGCCTAGAATTATAATAAGCACCCTTTAACTGTTTGTTCCTTTCTGGCTACTTGGTAATATAAGGATTATATTCTTGGTTAGAAAGAATAGTTGTAAGTGGCCCAATCGAGAGAGGATTTGTCCTTTAACCTGTTTTATCCTGCCCTTACACAGGATCATTCTCTTATTTGTTGACTTTTGTCATGAAGCATTGACCTTCCTCATGAATAATAAATGTGCGATGATTCTTGTTGATGTTTGCCAACCAGTGAGTTCTGCCCCAATGGTCATAGAATTAGGAATCATCACAGAGGCTGGATAATCAATGCTGTAATCCCAATTGCATTTTGCTTGGAGTGTCTTATCTGCCTGGCCAGACATCTTGTGAACAAGGTCCAATCCAGAACACATTACCTAGGATAAATTATTTACAACTCTGTCTCACTTTAAAAGTGTGCCTCACCTGTGACTTGATTAGCATTCAACTGTAAGCCACATTTGGAGATTTGTTTTGTTAAAAAGCAAGCTTAGGGCCGTTCCTGTGGTGCACTCGGGAGAGTGCAGCGCGGGTAGCGCTGAGGCCGCGGGTTCGGATCCTATATAGGGATGGCTGGTGCGCTTACTGGCTGAGTGTGGTGCGGATGACACCGTGCCGAGGATTGCGATGCCCTTACCAGTCAAAAAAAAAAAAAAAAAAGCAAGCTTAGAGAAAAGATGAAAGTAGGAGGAAATGTTAAGAAGGACATGATGCAGAACATATTTCCCCTTCTCCTTTTTACAGATATTTCACAGTTGTGCCATATGGGAGGAAATTATGAAGTTATAGTGCTTATGATCTGGGCAGGATAGCAGACAGAACAATTTACCAAACTTACTTTCAGTACCTAGCCTCTGAAGCCATGATTAAAAACAGAAAGCAGTTAAAGAGCTATGAGTAGAGGTTAAGCACTCTTCATCTACCTTCAGCAATATATATTAAAGAAAACACAATTTTGTAAGTCTCTTGTTCAACTTTCAAAATGTTAATGCGTTGAAAACTGTAAACCAACATATCCAAGAATCCCGATGAACTCCTAGCAGCATAAACACAAAGAAAACCACACGAAGGCACTGCAGAGTCAAGTTTCTGAAAAATCAGTGATAAAGAGAACATCTTAAAGATGAGACTGATTGCTAGCTCCTCATCAAAACAATGCAAACCAGAGATGGCAGAACGACATCTTTAATGTACTGAAAGAAAAACACTGTCAATCTAGAATTTTATATCCAGTGAAAATGTCCTTCAAAAATGAAAACAAAGACAAGACATTTTAGAAAAGCCAAAGCCAAGGTAATTTGTCACTAATAAACCTGTACTATAAGAAGTGCTAAAAAAGTTGTTCAGGCTGAAGGAAAATGATACCAAATGGACACTTGAATTTACACAAAGGAATGAAGAACACCAGAAATGGTAAATACGTGGGTAAACACAGAAGACATTTTTCTTTTTGTTAGTGTCTTTAGCAGGTAACTGACTGTTTAGGGTGAAAATAATAACAACGTATTATGGGACTTATAACATTTTTAGAAACAAGATATATGACCACACAGCACAAAGAATGGGGAGGGGAGGGGAGGGTATGGAAATATACTGTTAGAAGATTCTTGCATTATGTGAAATGCTATAACATTTAAAGGTAGATTGTGGCAAGTTAAAGATGCATATTGTAAAGCTTAGAGCAACCACTAAAAAAACCCAAAGCGACATATAGTTAATAAGTCAATAGAGGAGATAAAATGGATTCATCCAAAATAATCTGAGAAGTCAGGAGAAGAACAAAAAAGGGAGAACACATAGGACAAACAGAAGTGCAAGACTGATATCTTTTTTTACCTATTAGGTAAGAAATCACCAGAGGAAAAAACTAAAACATCTTGTAATTATACAGATATTTATTCAGATAATTGGAATAAGATAAAGAATAAGTAAATAAACATGATAATCAGACTCCCACAAATGGAATTCCGTTGCTTTTTTTTTTTCCTTTTTGTCTTTTTTTGTGACTGGTAACGGGATCACAACCCTCAGTGTCACGCCCGTACTGCGACCGGCAACGGGATCGCAACCCTCAGTGTTGCGCCCGCACCGCGCTCAACCAGTGAGCGGACCGGTCTCTATATGGGATCCGAACCCTTGGCGGGAGTGCCGCCATGCTCCCAAGCACCGCACTCTACCGAGTGTGCCACCAGGCCGGCCCCGGTAGCTTTTTTTGATGATAAAATCAGCTACTTCTGATTGATTCAGCATTGAAATCACAATAAAAGAGATGATTTTGGTTCAGAAATGTCTACAACCTGGCATGATGTGGAAAGATTTGAAAGAGGTAACAGATCAGGCAAAAGAGAAGTGTTGGGAAAGGACCTAAAGTACTCAGTGCTGTCACAGTTGGGGTGATCGCATAATTTGGGTAATGGAACTGGAAATGAGTAAAATTAGGACACCCTCTGAAAGTGAAACTTAAAATCAATTGTCCCTGGCCAGTTAATATTTGACTGTAAACTGACTGAATGTATTAACATACCTAGAGAGAGAAGGTATATCTTATAATGAACTTATCATTGTATCAGTTAGGAATGCTTTTGACTACAGCTATCAGAATACTCTACTTAAAATAGTTTAAGCCATAAGCTCTTTTTTCATTAAACTCAATCACTGGAGATAGCCAGTTCCAGGGCTAGTTCAGCAGATAATCATATTATCAAGGACTTAGGTTTTTTAAACCCTTCAGTTCTGCCAGCCATCCTCAACTCATCTCATGAACGTAGGAGAGGTGTGATAGCTCTATGCATCATGTGCTCATATTAGTATCCCACAGGGAGGAATGGTCAGGAGCAAAAATCTTTCTTCTAATGAGGCTTTGTCTTTTTATCTAGGAAACAAATATTTCCCAGAATGCCTCAGATGTCTTCTCTGTATGTCTCATTGGACAGTACTAGGTAATATGGCTGTGCATGGCTGCAATGGAGGCTGGGAAAATGAGTAATTGGCAAAGGCTAATGGAGATGCTGTGTTTGGCCAAGACTAGTTATGATTCTTTGAGGTTGGGTACATTGCTGCCCAGAACAAAATTGGGGTTCTGATAGTAAGGAATTAGAAGGGAATAGCTCTAGGGTAAACAACTAGAGATGTCTACTAAGTTCAGTTCTGTACGCATAGAAAAAGAACCTTAGAGGCCAAAATTGGCACCACTCAATTTGGCACTTTACTGGAACAAGAATATCCTGATGCAAGATCTCCAATAGTTCAATCTTGAGACAGGTATATGTATATTGTGGAGATGGATATGTTACTCTTTCTTTATTCATTCATTTATTTAACAGATTTTTTTATTGTATCAGGTGTTGTTATAGTCTCTGGAATTAGAGCAGTGGAAAAATCAGACAAAAATCTTTGCCATTGTGGTATTTACATTCTTGTGAATGTATCTTAGCTGATTCCGTGCTCATCAGTAAATCTTCTGGTTATGATTGGGCTTCTCATGGTCCCAAAGCAGTCCCACATCTCATTATGAATTAAGAAATTGACATTCTGGGGCCGGCCCGGTGGCGCACTGCTACAGTGCGCCGCTTGGGAGCGCGGTGGCGCTCCCACCGAGGGTTCGGATCCCACATACAGCCCGGTTCCCGCTCACTGGCTGAGTGAGGTGTGGGCGCGACACCGAGGGTTGCGATCCCGTTGCCGGTCCCGGTCTGGTACGGGCATGACACTGAGGGTTGCGACCCGTTGCCGGACACGATAAAAGACAAAAAAAGGAAAAAAAAAAAAAAGAAATTGACATTCTGATTTCCTTGTCTCTTGGCTGGTATGAGCCCTTCCAGAGACACAAATCAAATTTCTTCCCTTTTTTAAAGTTTTTTTTTTTACTTTTCTGATTTACATATCATGATTTACGTACCTGAACCATGGTAAACTCAAGAAGGCATTTCAGCCCTGTGAGCCATCATGGGAGACAAAGAGTCACACAGCTTTCTCCAGTTAGTATGCCAGTAGTGCAGACAAGCCTTTCCTCTATTTGGAACGTTTACACTTATTCATATATGTGAAAGGGATACAAGAAAGCAGTATTAAATTACAAGCATTTGAAATCTATCAAAGAAGAGAGTACTGACCTTGAAATTCTGATTTGTGCAATGCCTTATGGATTAATTGGATTAAAAATTATTCTTCAGAGGATTTAAGTTTAAAAGAAAATTTCTGTTGATGGTCATTTAGATTGTTTCCTTTTTATTTTTTGTCATTTCAAGCAATGCTGTTCTGAACATTCTTGTATATGTCTTTGTGTACAGGAGCAAGAATTTATAGGGTATTTGTCTAGGACTGGAATGCTGGGTCAAGGGGTATGTGCATGTTCAATTTTATGAACTAGAGCCAACTTACTCTCCAAGGTGATTATACAATTTGCAACCTGTATTAGCAGTGAATGAGAGTTCTTGGTGCTCTCCATCCCTACCAACAGTTGGTATTTTCAGACTTTCTAGTTTTTGTGTATCTGATGGGTATGAAATAAATAGTATCTTACTATGGTTTGAATTTGATTAATGTGATATTGATCTTTTCATATGTCTGTTGGCTGTATATTTTTCTTCTTTGGTGAATTGCTAATTCATGACTTTTTTCCCATTTTTGATTGACTTGTTTATCTTTTCTTTATTTTTATTATTGTTTATCTCTTTCTTACTCATATATTTTCTTATTCTTATTTTAGTAGCCCTTTTATATAATTCGTTATTCTAATCACCCCTTTTTTGTTATTTTTGTTGCAGACATGTATGAAATCTGTGCCTGGGATATATTTCTTTGTTAATAGTGTCTTTGGTCGTGTGGAAGTTTTTAAATTTAATGTAGTCAAACTTATCAATCTGTTTTTAACTAAGACTATGTTGTTGGGTACAAGCAAGTTCAGAGGTTTTATATTTTCATGGTGATGTTTTCCTTTTATCATGTTTGTGCCTCTTCATGGTGGTTTTCTATTTAAAGTCCATTTTTATGAAATGGATATAGCTAATATAGCTTTATTTTTTGTAAGTATTTACCTGATATGCCTTTCCCCCCTAATCTTTACTTTCAGCCTTACTGTATCCACGTGTCGGTGTCATTCCAAGGGCAGAGCAACAGAAATGGTCCACTCCAGTTGCAGACAAGAAAGGCCCAGTAGCCACAGCATCAGCTCACATGCTTACTGTTCTGGTTTTGAATTCCATGTTTGTTTCTGTCCTCTTATCACCTACTGTTTCCATGAGGACAGGACCAAGGAGTGGATAAGGATGATACATATGTAAGGATCTAGCCAATAAATGAGACAGACTCAGAGCCACCTGAAAAGGACCCAATGAAACAGTAATAAGTTTGGAATCTATTTTTGCCAAAGTACAGTGGAAATAGTGTTTCCTTATTTACTGGCTTGAGATAGGAAAGAGTCCTAGATTAGGAAAATTAAAATGCAGACATAGGGTTCTGAGATGACAGTTTTCAAGACATTTTGTTTGTAATATGTTGGGGAGCCATTTGATGATAACCCATCAATTAAACTAGAACCATGTGTCATTTATTACTCTACAATCTACCAAAGTAAAAATAAATGTAGAATCTATTTGTCCACATGAGGAAACAAAAAGCTAAATATGTGCATGAGGGGGAACTTGAAGATTATAATGAAGCCCCATGATCGTTAGGTTTCTCATTTCTTAGTTTGGTTCTCCTGGCTCTGCTGAATCCCCTGATTCCAGCAGTGATTGCTGTTATAGATGGCTGGGTCCTGAGCCTACATCTCCAGATCTATTACCATCATCAATTTTTGGGGGCAAGTCTAGGGTGCCAGACTGTGCCTTTTAGTGGCACACAACTAACTGCACGTCTGAGAATGGCTATTTGGGAAATGCTTGCTAGCCGTCACTTTCTAGCCATTCGATTTTGGGGAAAGTTGCTTACTGTCTCTAACCCGTAATTTTCTTATGTATAAAATACTAATAATGGAAATACTGACTAACTATGGTTATTGTGAGGATTAAATAAAATAATTGAGAGGAGCTGGCTGGTTAGGTCACTTGGTTAGAGTGTGGTGCTGAGAACACCAAGGTCAAGGATTTGAATCCCTGTACCTGCCAGCTGCCCCCCCCAAAATAAATAAAAAATAAAAATTGAGCAATAAGTGCTCAGTAAATAATACTATCCCTACTATTATTCCCTCATTTGTTCAGCATATATTTATTATGTGTTTTCAACATGTTAGGCACTAAGCTAAGTATTCAATACATGGCAGCTATCACTACTGCTATTCGGTCATTTTTTCAATCCCTATTATTATTATTATTATTATTATTATTTTTGTTTTGGTGTCTGGCCAGTACAGACATTTGAACCCTTGACTGTGGTGTTATAACATTGCACTCTACCCAACTGACCTAACCGGCCAGCCCTCAATCCATATTATCATGTAATTACAATGTATCAAGACTCTGGATAAACTTTTCTGGTCTACCAGTAGGATTCTCTTCTCCCTTTTGAGTTCTTTGGACTGATTCAGTAAAATCTCTGCAGTGAAAGAGATCACTGTCAGATGCTTTCTTGCAGCATGTGAGGTTCTGGCTGACTAAATGATGGAAGGGGTTATCAAAATGTGAAAAGCCTTTACCCTGTAGAGGCAGGTTGGAGATAAGCTGCTCATGATGGGGGCTTTTTCTTTTCTTTTCTTTTTTTCAGAAGAGCCTGGTGTACCAGGGGAAAAAGTTCTGCTGGAGTACTAGAGGAAAATTCTGCTGTGACAGGAGAAAAAAATATAGACACAAAGCAGCACGGACTAAAACATCTACTCCAGACTAGAGTAGTAGAGGAAAATTCTGCTGTGACAGGAGAAAAAAATATAGACACAAAGCAGCACAGACTAAAACATCTACTCCAGACCTCCCGCTAGACCCTGGAAGAAAGCTAGGGGACTTGCCTTTTCCCAGTGTATAGGGAAAACCCAGCCCTTTGGACTTCTTCCTATCCTTAGCTGTCAGTGGGGTGTTATCCAATTCTTTCTGGATGAGACAGGCTAAGTGAAAGAACGACAGGACCCGAGCTGACAGTTCACCGGAGAAGTTCCACTTTATTCGGGGGAGAAGCATACATTTATATAGAGCCGGGTTCCGGGAGAGGGTGGTTAGTACACGGGGCGGTAGTTGATTGGCCGGGGGCGGGTAATGATTTCTGATAGGCTGCACCTTGGTGCCGGCGAGATTGTTAGGACCGGGAAGAGAAAGCGCCATGTTTTAGGGAGTGCCTCCTTTGGGGTCTTCTATGGGGCCTTACATTCCTCCCTTTTTCCTCTATTGGGGATAAGGTTGTTGAGGTCTCCGAAC
>NW_007728143.1:85426-85862 GCF_000696425.1 Galeopterus variegatus | reverse complement strand
TAATAAAGAAAGTAGAAAGAGGTTTAGGGAGAGGATTCAGGAGAGGATTCATCCTCATGTAGTGTTAGGGTTGGTAGGTTGGCAGATGGAGCAATTGCGAGAGATTTTTTGTAGAAGAGCTTTGTCTGCTGAAGTTAAGGGAAAGAAAGTTTGGAGGAAGAGTGTTAAACTTATCCTGTGGTTCCAATTCCACTTGGGGAGGAAACTCCGGTAAGTACAGCTCTGATCATGTGACCACTCCTCGTCCAATCAAATCGTAATAACTTCGTATAGCATACATTATACGAAGTTTGCCTTGGGTTATGGGAGAGTTGTCTTTTTGATGTGCTTTGCAATGGGAGACCCCCTAACCTTGCGGGTAGCCAAGAGGCTTCGAGGAGCTTGTCTATTAAGGCAGAATTAGTTATGGCATTGCCTTTTGTATTGAGTAATCCCC
>NW_007728143.1:75353-83564 GCF_000696425.1 Galeopterus variegatus | reverse complement strand
CGCCGGAGAAAATGGAGGAGAGCAAAGTGTCAGCAGTGGGAACTGCCGAGAGAGTGAAGGAGGTCCGAGAAGGAGTCCCCTCGGGTAAGGGGTGAGCTCCTCCCGGGTTTCAGCACCCATGAAAGGACGACAGGACCCGAGCTGACAGTTCACTGGAGAAGTTCCGCTTTATTCGGGGGAGAAGCATACATTTATATAGAGCCGGGTTCTGGGAGAGGGTGGTTAGTACACGGGGCGGTAGTTGATTGGCCGGGGGCGGGTAATGATTTCTGATAGGCTGCACCTTGGCACCGGCGAGATTGTTAGGACCTGGAAGAGAAAAGCGCCATGTTTTAGGGAGTGCCTCCTTTGGGGTCTTCTATGGGGCCTTACACTAAGGAGTATAAAAGGAGTGAAGATTTCCTTGGGCTTCAATCTTGCAGGTAAGTAGAAGAGAGAAGGAAAGAAAGAGGCCCGTATCATGATCCTCACTCACAGAGGATTAGCTAAAGAAAATGAAGACCTTTCCCATTGCCAGCACTTATGTTCTCTCATGCATTACAATGCTACAAAGAATTGCTGTCCCTTTCTCTACTAAATGCCCTCTTCTGTTAACCAAGCATTAGTAGGAGGCACCAGACCCCAGGAATAAGGGTAGCAGGGGGAGGAAAAAACAATCCTTTATGTCAATAAGAAAAAAAGTTATTTTTAACTTAAAAACATTTTGAAGGGCTTAGATTAATGCATGGATAATAGGTCGATGAATTAAATTTAAGATGCTGTGGAGGGTAGCTTTTGAGGTTGACATTTATCACAGATTATGTTGTTTTCCCATACAAGAAGTCATCCTTTTTTCACTGTGATGGACCCGATCTTCGATTGGATGGATTGTGAATATGATCTATAATATGGATTCTTTTGTTTTTATGTTAGGCTCTTATGGAAGATTTTTTAAACCCATTGGAATTTGAAGGCTAGATTAGGACCAAACTAGCCTTTGAAGGTGCGAGCATTGTTTACCATTCCTCTCCCTCCATTACTGGCCTGCTCAAGAGCTGTTTCCACCATCCAACCAATTAAATCTTAAATAGATATTGAGAATTAACTGTGTGCCCAGACCCAAAGTTTAAAAGATGATTCCTGCTTTCAGGAAGCTTACAATATCACTGGACTACCAAGATGAATACTTTAAATTATTAAATAAATAATACAAGGCAAAGTATAATTAAGTGGTAAGTTGTCAGGTACAGACTTTGTGAAATAGAAATTTAGAGAAAGTAAAAGGTAATAATGATTATAGGAGTTAGGAAATGTTCTTAGAAGTAGGACTTCAGTTAGGCTGTGAAAATCCATGAAGGTAGTAAGGTACTCAATGAAGGGAGTACAGCATTACCACACCAGAGGAAGAAACCAGAAAGTTCAGAGTCGCAGTTTCTTCATATGTGAAATGAGTCAGGAAGCCAGACAGGAGCCCTTCTGTGGCAGGGACTGTTGTTTTCACTCTGTGGCTCCAGCATCTAGCAATTTCTCAGACAGAGTAGGCAATTGATATGTGTGTTTTGACTTGAACAAAGGTGGTATATGGAGATGGTTTGGGGACTTGTTTACTCAGGGACAAAGTTCTTGTTAGCAAGCAGTGAGTCTCCCTCAGTAAATTGTAGCTCTGCTCAGAACCATCCTGAGAGAGGCACGTTTCTTCTTCTAGGGCATGGAACTAAATCCTCTGAGAATGAAGCAGGAAGGGATCTCTTGCTTATATAACTCACTTCCACTGAGGACACATGGGTCTGGTTACCTCCAGCATAAGAGTCATCTGGGTTGGTAGTGATGGTGACAATGCTAGGTCACTCAGGGAATTCTCCTGCCAGGAGATGGGCAACTGGGCCATCGATACAGTGGTGTACGTGGCCACCTTCCATAGGTACCTTTAATTAAAATGACATATTTTAATTAGCCAGAATATCTAGATGAATGATAATGTGAAACAGAAGGACAAACAGGTTTTCCTTTAATTTTTTGGAAAAGTTTCTTAAACTCTTTGTAGAGGGTTTAGTCATGAAACTGGAAAATTCAATTTGGATAATTCAGTTTCTTTTTCTCCAGAGAAAGAACTATCTCAAATGTCACCTCCTCTCTGTGGCTTTTCAGGCCACTATCCTGTCTCCTCATCAAGACGACACTACCACTCCATCCTGGCAGAATGAATTGCTTGCCACTTCCTTTGAAATCGTGTGGCACATTATTCACCGGAGTAGTTATCACAATGTATTTGATTACATTTCTGTTTTTTTCTTTCTAGGTGGTGAATTCCTGGAAGTCAGGAACTCTCCCTGTTTGATCTTTGTAGCCTTGGCATCCAGCATAGTATTGGCATATAGTAGATGTTCAATAAATGAATTAAATGGAATTGAATTAATATATTGGCAGTATTGATTATTTTTAAAGATTTGAAAATAGAGTTCATCAGAAACATTCCTGTATTCATTATCTTTACGTCCTATAGCTCAGACTGTAAGAGCCTTTTGGCCAAATAAAAGCCATCCATGAAACTGGTTTGCAGGTGATTTTGAAAAGAGACTGAGAGAAGAAGGATGAGGGAGGAAGCAAACTCTTTGTGGGATAGGGTCAGAATACAAAGGAAAGTGGAGAATTAAAGGCAAATTTGACTGAATTCCAGGAAGATCAGGCATAGAATCATAAGCTAAAGAAAGTCTAGGTATACAAACCCAAGACG
The DNA here is from genome assembly GCF_000696425.1 of Galeopterus variegatus. Taxonomy (NCBI): domain Eukaryota; kingdom Metazoa; phylum Chordata; class Mammalia; order Dermoptera; family Cynocephalidae; genus Galeopterus; species Galeopterus variegatus. Next base: position 80,851 of record NW_007728143.1, on the reverse strand, counting down.
TGGAAGAGTGGCATTTCAGAAGCAAAGTTCTAGGCGTCACTGGAGAGAATTACCTGGTGTTGGAAAACACATTAGTGATCATCTAGTTGAATACTCTTGTTTAATGAATATATAAGTTGTAGCACAGATAATCAAAAGATTCATCCAAGTTGTTTTTTTAAATTTTTGGTGGCTGGCCAGTATCATCTAAGTTTTAATATACAGTTTGCAGTTATAATGTTGAGGTAAAAATCTAAAACAATCCCATTCCCTTTTTCTTCCCTTCCAACATGGCATATTAGAACTGGCTGGGACCTTGGAGACCATTCATTCATTGTGACACCTGCAAGTTGTAGGTAAGAAAAGTGACTCAAAATCTTGAATGTTCATGGCAGCATTATTTATAATAGCCAAAAGGTAGAAACAGTTCAAGTGTCTATCAGTTTTTGAATGGATAAACGGAATATTGGAATATTCATTAAGTATTCATTATCTTTACTTCCTACCTATACTTCCTTTCATGGATGGCTTTTATTTGGCCAAGAGGCTCTTCAATTGATGAATGGATAAACAGAATATATTCATACCAGGGGATATTGTTCAACTGTAAAAAGGAATGAGGTACTGATACATGCTATAACATGGATGACCCTTGAAAACATTATTTTAAGTGAAAGAAGCCAGTCACAAAAGACTACATATTATATAATTCTGTTTATGTGAAATGTCCAGAATAGGGAAATCTAAAGATACAGAAAGTAGATAAGTGGTTGTTGGAGGTTGGGAGAAGAGAGAATGGGAGTTGACTGCTAATGGATATGGGGTTTCTTTTCGGGGTGATGAAAACATTCTGGAATTAGAGAGTGATGGTTGCACAACTTTGTGGATATACTAAAAACCATTGAATTGTACACTTTAAGAGGGTGAACTTTATGGTATGTGAATTATATCAGTTAAAAAGAGTGACTACTGGGCCGGCCCGGTGGTGCACTGCTACAGTGTGCTGCTTGGGAGCGCGGCGGTGCTCCCGCCGAGGGTTCGGATCCCACATACAGACCGGTTCCCGCTCACTGGCTGAGCAAGGTGTGGGCGCAGCACCGAGGGTTGCGATCCCGTTGCCGGTCCTGGTCCAGTATGGGCGCAACACTGAGGGTTGCGATCCGTTGCCGGACATGAAAAAAGACAAAAAGGAAAAAAAAAAAAAAAAAAGAGTGACTACTGTATATTGGCATTTATTGTTTTTGTTGAGCAAATGTTTTCTTTCAGCATCTACCATCGCCACCATTGTGCTAAGTGCTAGGGATATAGCTGTGAACAAGACACATATGGTCACTATCCTCATGGAACTCACAGTCTAGTTAAGAGTGACAGCTTTTAAATAAATTACCTAAATCACAGTTTTGAAAATTGCTATAAAGGAAAAGTGCAAGGGGACTTAACTTAGCCTGGAGTGGTAGTGAGGTTGTGGGTAGGTCAGGGATGGTCAGGTGCCGGAGACCAGCTCCAGTCGAGTTGTGGGTACCCGAAAAGGGAGAGGGAGGGTTGGCGAAAATAACAAACACAGACAGAGACCTCAATGCATCAGCATGCACGTTCTCTCTCTGTGGGCTGTCAGCATGTTGCAGCTGGAGCCCAGTAGAGCATGAGACAATGCCTTTTATTTAGATTTTTCTCTGCAGGGGGGTTTTGGGTACTATTTTTGTTGTATCAGCAAGCTTTTTTTTTTTTTTCCTTTTTGTCTTTTTTCATGTCCGGCAACGGATCACAACCCTCAGTGTCGCGCCCGTACCGGACCGGGACCGGCAACGGTATCCCAACCCTCGGCGTTGCCCCCACACCTCGCTCAGCCAGTGAGCGGGAACCGGTCTGTATGTGGGATCCGAACCCTCGGCGGGAGCGCCACCGCGCTCTCAAGCAGCGCACTGTAGCAGTGCGCCACCGGGCCGGCCCCTGTATCAACAAGCTTAAATCAATAGTCCAAAAAGCAGGGAGGAAACTTTTTTAGAGGTCGGCACGTCTTAGGTGATCAACTCGTGCTTCTATTTCCTGGAATCAGGTTATCAGATCGGCTATCCCTTCATTGTCTTGAAGTTATCTTGTGACCTTTTTCTGTTAGCAAGCTGTGGTTAATATCCACCCTGTTAACAGGGTGGGAGCCAAATGTAAAAAGAACAGTGGATATTTGAGCAGCATTATTATGCATATTTTTAAGAATATGCATATTTTAAGAATATGCATATTTTAAGAATATGCATTGGCTGTAGCCCTGTAATCTTGATGTAAATGTTAAAGTGTCCTTGTGCATAGCACCATCCCTCACAAAACCAGTTACATTTACCATTTAGGTCTAATTTTGCAGGTTTAATAATTTTACAGCATATATTTTTATCCCAACACCTGATTCTTAATGGTTTATTTAAAACTGGAAACCTGGGCCGAGCCCGTGGTGCACTCGGGAGAGAGCGGCGCTGGGAGCGCAGTAGCGCTCCTGCCGCGGGTTCGGATCCTATGTAGGGATGGCCGCTGTGCTCACTGCCTGAGCACGGTGTGGCCGGTCTCAAAAAGGACAAAAACAAACAAACAAACAAACAAACAAAAAAACTGGACACCAACAAGTAAAGGGAGAGCAGTACCACGAAGCCGAGGCAGGCAGCCCTTCTGGTTGCAGCAAGTGCTCGTAGCTGTGGCCTTGCTGACAGCTCTCCCTCTGGCGGTCCTGCCAACTCGGAGAGGGCAGCCCAAGCTGACTCCTTTAGGATCCTGCCATGGCGTGGACTGCGCCAGTCAGGGAAAGCTGTCTGCAGGTAACCACTTGAAAAAGGATTAGGAGTTGGCCAAGGAAAAAGGGAGGGGACTTTTGGAGGAAGAGTGAATGTGAAATCCTGAGCTGAGGAGGAGCCTGTTGAATTGGTGAGCTGAGAGAAGGCTGGTATGTATAGAGCCTTGTGAACGAGGAGGATGATGGTGAGTGGATGTGAGGGGGACAGAGCCTGATCAGCAGGGCTCAGTGACGCACACTGAACATTCTGGTCTTTATCCAAAGAGCAGTGGGCAGCCTTTGAAGTGATCAGCTTCAGGTGGAGGAGTCATATGATTAGATTTTCATTTTAAATCACTGTCCTGGAGGAGGGCAAGAGAGGACAGGAATAGATCAGGTAGGTAGGTGACTCTAAAAAGAGCAATCCAGGGCCGGCCCGTGGCTCACTCGGGAGAGTGTGGTGCTGATAACACCAAGGCCACGGGTTCAGATCCCATATAGGGATGACCGGTTGGCTCACTGGGTGAGCGTGGTGCTGACAACACCAAGCCAAGGGTTAAGATCCCCTTACCGGTCATCTTTTTAAAAAAATAAAAAAATAAAAAAAATAAAAAGAGCAATCCAGATGAAAAAGACAGGCTAATGGTGGTAGATCCAAAGAGCAGTAGACGGATTTGAAATGTTTACTAGGTGTTAAAAGTTGGTGCTTTATGTATAGGCCCCCCCCCCCCCCCGAAATTGGTGCTTTATAAACAAAGCTTTTTGCCACATAAACATTGCCTTTGACTTCTTTGCATGTGTCATGGGTCAATATTTTCTTTTATCTCTGCTTGTAGATCATGGGAAGTGCTTCTTTCCTCTTAGCCATCTTCACTACCCTATCACCTGGAACCCTAGGCTGTCCAGTAGGTGAAGGAATTTTCCTGGTCTGCATGTTTTCTCATCTTCAAAATGAAGGCAGTGAATGGATTGCTAAATCCATTTGCCATCCTATTGTTCTGTGATCCTGTAATTTTTACCATGGTGGAAATTTACTGATTATAACAGCCAAGGCATCTATTGAAATGCACAAATCCAATAGGGACCCCTTTTAAAATATAGACTATTACAGAGTTGCTTCTGGTGGTGTTCTTTTATGAGTTTGCTGAAACCAAATGTAACCAGCCCTACCACCTTTCACTTGAAAAATTCATTACTTTTAACCAAAAGGCCTTAACCCTAGTGCCTTGGAACTAATAAGCTCATCAACAATGGAGGATTCCAGCTTTGGTGCCTTCAACTGTTAATATTTCCCTTGTGTCCTGACCTCTTCTTGCTTAGTTTGTGAGTTGGACATATAAGCCCTGGAACAGGACAGAGAAGGACATCGGGGGCTGGGACTCTGGTGGGAGGTGATTTGTGGACCTACAGCCCCTGCTCTGAGATCCAACAATTTCTTTATGTTTGTGTGTGTGTCGGGGTGGCGGGGAGTCAGATAAATCTGTCTTTTAGCTGAATTGGAAAGTCATCACTCAAAATGAGCTCTGGCCTCTTGGTTAGTCCAAACTCTCGGCTCTTGGCCTCAACACTTGAATCAGGGCCAAGATTAGGGGGAAGCAAGTGAGACATACTCTATGACTGTAAGCGTCTTAGGCCATTTCCATAAAAATTAGCATTCAGAGTCAGAGGGGAGACCAGGATGGAATTATCTGATCCATCTCTGCCCCAAATCACAAACAAAACTTGCTTAACTGATTAATGTAAAAGGTCTGGTTTCCATTTCTTCTTTTCTGTACTATATTTTTCTTTCTTTTTCAATTCACATGTATTGATTGTACATATGTATTAGTCCGTTTCTTTGCTTATAACAAAATTCCTGAAACTGGGTAGTTTATAAAGAAATAAAATTTATTGCTTACAGTTTTGGAGGCTGGGAAGTCCAGATTCCAGGGAACACATCTGGTAAAGGCCTTGTTCTTGGCGTGACTCTACACAGCTATGCAGGGTATCACATGGTGAAATGGCTGACTAAGAGAGAGAACACTTCTCATGTACTCTTCTTTTGAAGCCATCAGAACCACACCCATGACCACTATTAAACCACCAATGGATGAATCCATTCACTGGGACATGGTCCTCACAATCTAATCACTTCTTTAAGGCTCCACCTTTCCATTACAGGATTTCCCACCCTCTTAAGACTGTTGCAGTGGGGGTTAAGTTTCTAATACATTAAACTTTGGGGGGGACACAATTCAATCAATAGCAACATATTTATGGGGTACAGAGTTATGTTTCAATACATGTATACAATGTGATGATCAAATCATGGTAATTAGCATATTCATCATCACAAAAATTTATCATTTCTTTGTGATAAGAGCATCTGAGCTCCGTTCTTCTAGCCATTTGAGGGCATACAATATTGTTGATTATAGATGCCTAGCATCATTGTACACCACTAGAACTTATTTTTCCTGTCTAAATGTTGTTTTGTATCCATTAACCAGCATCACTCTATCCCTTCCCTCCCCTCCCCTGTATCTTTCTTTCCTAAAAGATCACAGCTTGATTTACCAATTGGAAAACATATTCTGTTTTCTTACAGCATGTGCTCAGCCATACAAATTGTTGTTTTGTATGCTCACAGTCCTTGAGAGATGGTGTGGTGGGCTGAAAATGTCTTGGCTGGATCTTAGGAGCCTTGGATTATAGTTCTGGCTCTGCCACTATGGCCTTAGGCAAGTCTTCTTTTTTTTTTTTTTTTTTTTTTTTTTTTTTT
>NW_007728143.1:43504-75223 GCF_000696425.1 Galeopterus variegatus | reverse complement strand
TGGGAAGTTTTTTTTTTTTTTTTTTTTTTTTTTTTTTGTCTTTTTCCGTGTCCGGCAACAGATCGCAACCCTCAGTGTCGCCCCCGTACGGGGCCGGGACCGGCAAGGGGATCACAGCCCTCGGTGTTGCTCCCGCGCCTCGCTCAGCCAGTGAGCGGGAACCGGTCTGTATGTGGGATCCGAACCCTCGGTGGGAGTGCTGCCGCGCTTCCCAAGCGGTGCACTATAGCAGTGCGCCACCGGGCCGGCCCCATTAGGCAAGTCTTTTAAATTCTCTGTCATATTTTCTTTGTTTAAAAATTGTAAGAAATATGTGAGGAGAGGAGAAGAAAGAAAAGGATTTAATGTTTGTGTTGTTGCTGAGCTGAGTAAAACAAAGCTGCTTCATAATTTGATTCAACTTCCCTACCCACCTCCACTGCCAGTCAAATAATAATAATGTGGGTCAGATAATCAGGTAGTACAGCATGAAACCTCAGCAAACTACATTTAAATGGACTTGATGATTGTCTCCTGAGCCACTGGGCAAAGTTGTTTATGGAGAAATATTTCTTTTAGGATTTTCTGGTAGACGTTTACATTAATTGTTCACTTTCTGTCCTTTTCTGAACTGGCAGTCTGTATACTGTCCTGGAGACTGGCCCCCAAGCACGGGGCTCCAGTGTATCTGGTAATGCAGTTATGTAGGTTGTGTTTGCAATTAGTCTTCAGGGACACTCATAGCTCCAGGCGTTGGCAATAAACTTTGAAGACTGGTTGCTACATGTGTGGGAGCTCTGGCTTAAATGTGGGTCAACCTGAATTGACCACATGGCTTCCCTTATGGCCAAGCTTAGTGGGTAGGGGATATTTATGGGTAACTTGTGGCTTAAAGGCTCTCCTACTGTATTTGTCAGGGTTCTCCAGAAGAACAGAACCAATAGGATACACACACACACACACACACACACACACACACACACACACACACACAGAGTCATGCACCACATGATGATGTTTTGGTCAACAATGGACTGCATATTTGACAGTGGTCCCTTAAGATTATAATACTGTATTTCTACAGTACCTTTTCTCTGTTTAGATATGTTAGATACATACTTATTGTACTGAATACTGTAGGTGTTACAATCAACTGTTGTATAGGTTTGTAGCCTAGGACCAATAGACTGTACCATATAGCCTAGGTGTGTAGTAGGCTATGCCATTTGTGTTTATGTAAGTACAATCTATGATGTTTGCACAACAACAAAATTGCCTAACAATGCATTTCTCAGAACATATTCCTGTTGTTAAGTGATGTATGGCTGTATATATTCTTTCTTATGAGGAATTGTCTTATGTGATTGAGGAGGCTGACAAATCCCAAGATCTGCAGACAGCAACTTGGAGACACAGGAGAGCTGATGGTTTAGTTCTAGTCCAAGTCCAAAGGTCTGAGAACCGGGAGAACAATGGTATAATTACAGTTGGAAAGCTGGCAGGCTTGAGGCCTAGGAAGAACTGTTGTTTCAGTATGAGTTCGAAGGCAGGAAAAAAACTGATGTACCAGCCCAAAAAGCAGTCAGGCAGGAGGAATTCACACTTATTTGGGGAAGAGTCAGCTTTTTGTTCTAGTTAGGCTTTCAACTGATTGGATGAGGCTCATGCATATTAAGGAGGTCAATCTGCTTTACTTAGTCTTATGATTTAAATATTAAGCTAATCCAAAAACGCCCTCAGAGAAACACCCAGGATAATGTTTCACCAAACACCTGGGCATCCTGTGGCCCAGTCAAGTTGACACATAAAATTAACTATCACACCTACCATAGTCACATCACCTTTTTGAGGTGACCAGCAGGTGAATCTGGAAGAAGGGCCAGAGACAGTGAGGTGGGGATAGAGATTGAACATGGAGAGGAAAAGGGGACAGGCTGTTGAGTGTCCTCTGTGGTCCTGGTGGTGGAGCTGAGTGGTGGTCTGAGATAGTCCACCAGAAAGGATGAAAATGTTCCAGACCTTCCAGGCTCTGAATTATTCTCTCCTGGCTCTTCGAATAAGGCTTGGTGGGTTATAAGCCAGAGTTTTTAATTACTTAGCAATTTCCCCTAGCAATTGGCTTGCACTAGAAAACAATAATTAGAAATCAAATCCTAAAGTATTATTCTGAATCAGTAATCAATAAGGATCCTGAACCTTCTGCTTTTAAGAGAACAGAAAAGGTGATAAATACATTTCAGGAGGACTTTCAGACCAACTTCTAAGATGGCTCATTCACACAGCTGTTGGCAGGAGGCCTTGATTCCTTGTCACATGGGCCTCTCCATAGGGCTGCTTGAGTGTTCAAATGACATGGCAACTGGCTTCCCCAAGATCAAGCAATCCAAGAGAAAGAGCAAAGAGGAAGTGCAATGTATTTTATGACTTAGTCTTGGAAACTATAAATCATCCCTTCTTCCATATTCTATTCATTAGAAATAAGTCACTAAGAGCAGTTAATACTCAGAGAGAGAAATTAAGCTCTCTCTCTCGAAAGGAGGAATACTAGAGAATTTCTGGACATATTTTAAAACCAGTACAATGAGAAACTGAGGGCAGTTAACAGACAGCTAGACACTAAATGTGAGTGTCAGAGGGGCTCTTTGGTAGCTTACAAAAAAGCCCTTATCTCCTGCAGTGGGACAGTAAACCCAGCCGAGCAGTAAACTCAGAATCCTGAGGAGCAAACTCAGGATCTGATAGTCGGGTCCCCAAGCTTTAAAAATGATTGAATACTCAACAGAGATAGGACTCAACAGGTCAGGGCTCTGGTTGGAAAAACCTGAGACTCTGAAACGCGAGAGGGGAACACCTGGGTGAATGCCCCTGAGGACTTTAACTCTGCAAACCCTCAGAACCCGCAGAGCCTGCGGAGGTGGCCCGCCCCACCCTATTAAGAGCTAGTACTTTCCCCATGTGGGAACTCACTGTGGAGGCCTCTTCCTGCAAGGCAACGGATCCTCCCTCCGCCCCCCAAAGCTGCCCCTACTTCCTCTCCTGGCTGCCAGACTGACAACTAGAGTTAAATCCCAGTAAACCCATTTAGGGATGTGCTGGACCTGATAAGGGAAAAAAAGAGATTACAAAAAGGAGCTGTAAGAATTAGTTAGCTTGTACCAGCAGCAGACGCCAGGAGAGTATCTGTGGGGTTGAATTTTGAGGGTGCTTGGTCAAGGTGACTGGAACATAAAGCTGTATAAGCAATAGTTCTCTGGCTTGGGAGTATTCTCTTGGGATACAGAATTTAACACTCTGGCAAGGACCCCATGGGTTGGGGTAACTCACTGCTATGGGGCTCTTAGAAGCCTAGAGAAAGTGATGGCTCATGCCAAGCAAAGTGGGAGTGCCTGATTTGCTCTGGCAGATGGTGGAGGAAGGGATTAAAAGACTGAAGGAAGCGAGCATGCTGAAATGGATATATTTTGTGAGGCAAAAAGACCTGCCAGAGGATGATATTCCACAGGAGATCCCAGAGGACACATGATTCACTAAAGCCATAAGGAGTGTGCTGGTGAGGGGCACATCAGCCTCACTAAGAAGTTCACGAGTGGCTCTTCTCTGTAGGACAGGACAAGTGGTCACAGAGCTTGGCTTGTTAGTAGCAGTGGGGATGATGGAGCCCCAAAGTAATAGAGGCCAGGTGTGATGGTTGATTTTAGGTGTCAACTTGACTGGATTAAGGGATACCTAGATAGCTGGTAAAGTCTTATTTCTGGGTATGTCTGTGTGGGTTTTTCTGGGAGAGATCAGCATTTGGATCAGTGGCTGAGTAAGGAAAATCCACCCTCACCCAATGTGTGTGAGCACCATCCAACTGGCTGAGGGCCTGGATAGAACAAAACAGGTAGAAGGAAGGTGAATTCTCTCTCTCTCTCTTTTGGAGCTGGAACACTCTTCTTTTCCTGCCCGTGGACATTTGAACTCCAGGTTTGCTGGCCTTTGGACTCTGGGACTTGCACCAGCAGTCCCCCCAGGTTCTCAGGTTTTGGGCCTTAGACTGAAAGTTACATCATTGACTTCCCTGGTTTTGAGGCCTTTGGACTGAGCCTCACTAACAGCTTTCCCGGTTCTCCCGCTTGTAGATGGCCTATTGTAGGACTTCTCAGCCTCATAATCTCATGAGCCAATTCCCCTAGTAAATCCCCTCTCATAGCTATCTATCTGTCTATCTATCCGTCTATCCTGTTGGTTCTGTCTCTCTGGAGGACCCTGACTAATACACCAGGTGATGGCACTTAACTTGTCCGAGGTGAGAATATATGTGGATTCACGGGCAGTGGTAAATAGCTTAGATTGCTGGTCAGAGGCCTGAAAGGAAAAGGATTGGAAGATTGGAGACAAGGAAGTCTGGGGTAGCGGCATGTGGATGGGGTGTGAAAGCTATTATATCACATGTTAATTTCCACCAGAAATTATTATCATGGAAGAGGCCTTGAACAACCAAGTAGACAAAATGACTTGACCAGTTGATGATAGCTAGCCTTTGTTATCACCCACTTCAGAACTGGCATGAGGCGGACATGTTTGGAGTGTTCCCAGCTACAGAGGAGGCTGCTAGTGGACACAGCAGGGGTCCCACTGAATTACAAGTGCTGCTGCCAGGGCTTTGGGCTCCTTGTGGCCAAGGAGTCACCGTCTTGGCAGGGAGAATTGCCTACAATCAGCAGGAGGCAGAGAGGAATGTGCGTGGAACTTGGGTTCTGTTCTGCAAAGGGTAGAGGGAGGATGAGAACCAGTTGCAACCCCAAGACCAACTGCAGTGACAGGGACTGTAGTTGGTCTTAACTTCCCTCTTCTAAGTTTCTCTTCAAGAAGATAGACCTGGGCTGGCTGGTTAGCTCAGTTGGTTAGAAAACAGCCTGTAACACCAAGGTCAAAGGTTCGGATCCTGGAACTGGCCAGCACCCCCCCCCCAAAAGAGAGACCTATGGGAACCATGTAGGAGTTGTTCCCTGAACGTGTGTGAAGTAGTTCTGCATAGTGCAAGGAGCGACTTATGGCATGGAGGTGTCCCACTCTGACCTCTCTTCAGCAGAGAGCCTGCCACAAGGGGTAGAGTTAGCTGATAGCCTTCAGGTTCTATCTCAGTTTTCAAGCTGAGGCCACATGTTTCCCACACAGCTCCTAACCATATAGACTAGGCACAGCAGCAGTACAGGACATTTCTGTCAGGAAATCTTCACACCAGAGCTCCCTGTTTGCTGGGCTTTCTCAGAGCTGCACTGTAGTCTGAGGCTCTTCCTACCCAAATGTCTTTCCTGGCCCCTCTCCCTTCTCAGGTTTCAGTCCAGCATCATGGACTAAAGGCTTTCCCTGCCTGCTCTTACTCCCTCTCTTTCGTTTCACAGGCGTTACCCCCAATAAACCTCTTGCACTTCTGCCTCTGTCTCCTGGAGAACCTAGACTGACACACCAGCCTTGAAATTCAGGAGTAAGTATGAAAAATTGGGCAGTGGGAAACATCTGTTCGGAATCTTGACAGAAAACATAGTTCACCCCAGGTGCTTCAAGTGGGGAGACTTTAAAAATAGAACTACTTACAGAGGTATAGTCAGGGTTAAGGGAACAAGCAAAGAATTAAGAGGCACTCAGAGACTTCAACAACAGGAAGCTATTACCACCCACAAGACTGAAGGGGCAGGAGGAAGAAACTCTGGAAATGTTACTGGAGGCCAGGGGGAGCAGAAGTCATGGAGGCGGGGTCAACTGCAACAGTGGAGGTTGGGAAAGCTGACACTGTTTTAGCTTTATTTTTGAATTGCAAGGTGGTGTGTGTGTGTGTGTGTGTGTGTGTGTGTGTGTATTTATATTGGTAGAATTTTTTTTTTTTAAAAGATGACCGGTAAGGGGATCTCAACCCTTGGCCTGGTGTTGTCAGCACCACGCTCAGCCAGTGAGCGAACCGGCCATCCCTATGTGGGATCCGAACCCGGGGCCTTGGTGTTATCAGCACCGCACTCTACTGAGTGAGCCACAGGCCGGCCCCTATATTGGTAGAATTTTTTTTTTTTAAAAGATGACCGGTAAGGGGATCTCAACCCTTGGCCTGGTGTTGTCAGCACCACGCTCAGCCAGTGAGCGAACCGGCCATCCCTATGTGGGATCCGAACCCGGGGCCTTGGTGTTATCAGCACCGCACTCTACCGAGTGAGCCACGGGCCGGCCCGGATAGGGACATTTTTGAGGGGCCATTATGCTGCCTACCACACCCACTACAAAAATTCTACCAATATAGGGGCCGGCCTGTGGCTCACTCAGTAGAGTGCGGTGCTGATAACACCAAGGCCCCGGGTTCGGATCCCACATAGGGATGGCCGGTTCGCTCACTGGCTGAGCGTGGTGCTGACAACACCAAGTCAAGGGTTAAGATCCCCTTACCGGTCATCTTTTAAAAAAAAAAAAAAAAATGTCCCTATCTGAATTCCAGAACCTGTCAATATCTTAGGTTATATGGCAAAGGGAATTAAGGCTGCAGATGGAATTAAGGTTGCTCATCAGCTGACTTTAAAATAGAGAGATTATCCTGGATTGTCCTGGGGGGTCTAATGTAATCACAGGGCTCTTAAAAGTGGAAGAGGGAAGTCAGAGCCAGAGGAAGATGCAAACAGAGAGATGCAACATTGCAGGCTTTGAAGATGGTGGAAGGGGCCCTCAAGCCAAGGAGTGCAGGTAGCGTCTAGAAACTGGAAAGAGCAAGGAAATGGATCATCTCCTAGAGCCTCGTGGAAGGAACGGAGCCCTGCTGACACCTTCATTTTAGCTCAGGAAGACCTGTGTCAGACTTCTGACCTGCAGTACTGTAGGATGATACTTTTGTGTTGTTTAAAGCCACTGCATTTGTGGTAATTTGTTACAGCAGCAATAGAAAACTAATACAGTTGGTAAGAAAAACATTGTCCAAATCACATTGTCCAGGGGTAGTCCACTTTTGCTGTATCAGGAGTGCTTTGCATGTTCCTCTATTGGAGTTAATGTCATTAGCTTACAATGATTTGTTTTTATGTTCCTCATTCCCTTAGACTGTATGCTTCTCCTGGCCCAGGACTGTGCTTTATTCGTCCCTGTATTCTTAGTCTCTCAAATGTCACTGAATCTGTGTGTGTGTCTATGGTGGTGAAGGGGGAAGCGGGGAGGCATGTGGGGAGGAGACGCAATGGTATTGGTAACAGCATTAGGGAGAGGAAGCCCAAGAACTGGTAGGGACTGAATCTGGCTTCACTGTAAAGTAAGTTTCAGGAGCTTGAGTGCACTCTGAAGCATGAGCTTCTGTGAAGATAGTGAAGTATGTTTATAGCTTCATTTTTTCCGTGGTTATGAATCCTGGGGAAACTGTAATTGTATGGGTGGGCACTTGGTTTTCCTTGGGCTAAGGCATGGCAGGGTTCGATCTTACACTGGCCCAGCTGAGCAGCCTGCCCCTGGGGTCTGAAAGGAGGCTATATTTCTCAGCAATAATGGTAGCACTTGGGTTGGTATGAATAAAATGGGAAGTGGATGGGAAAGAGAATGGAGATAAATAGGATGCAGAATGAGGAATGAATGGAAGAGAACCTGACTTTTTTGGAGAAGTAGATTAAGTGAGAGGGAGGGTGGGCATGATGAGGTGAAGAATGATTGGAAGATTAGGCATGAATAAGGAAATGCTCATTGAAATTTTACTGTTTAAGCCCTATATTATTGAAAGAGACATCTTTTTTTGAAGTTGACATCCTGAAATAAAGATGTCCTCTCTTAAAGAGGCCCTCTGATCCCATGTCAGTAATAGTATTATGTGTTTTAAAAGTTTGCCATTTTTAAGCAAGTGGAAATTGTTAGAGGAAAAAGAGCATGTCTAAAATATGCTCTTTCAAAATTTGGATTTGATAAACAGTCATAAAAGTGCAGCTGGGAAAAGGTAGAGAAAGTGTATTAGTTCGTTTTGTGTTGCTATAACCGAATACCTGAGACTGGGTGATTTATAAAGAGCAGAGGTTTATTTGGCTTATGATTCTGGGACAGCTGCATCTGGCATGGGCCTCAGGCTGCTTCTACTCATGGTGGAAAGCGGCAGGCAGCTGGCGGGTACAAGCAGATCACATGCAGAGAAGAAGCAAAAGAGAGAGAAGGGGGAGGTGCCAGGGTCTTTTAAACAACCAGCTCTCACAGGAACTAATAGAGCGAGAACTCACTCACTACCCCCCTCCCCAAGCATTAATCCACTCATGAGGGATCCGCCCCCATGACTCAAACAGCTTCCACCACTGCCACATTGGGGATCAGCTTTCCACATGAGTTTGGGAGGATAATATATCCAAACTCCATCAGAAAGTTATTAAAAAAAATCACCGTGTTTCTAAATTGCCTAGGCTGGCTTTCCTTCTGTTGGTGCAAGTGAAAATAATATTAAGCAATTTAATGTAACAACACACTAGTCTTTCTGGTTTTTTCTTTGATGTTTTTGGGGAAAATACCCACTCTTTCCTTCTGCCCCTCCCAAATTTATAATGGATCATTTTGTGTAATCTTTATAATCCAGGAAATAAGCTAATTTTTAAAAAGTGGTTTCTCTGTCCTAGTGAAATTATAGTATGAATAACTTTGCTTGAAGGCTGATGACAGTTTTCCAAGAACATTTTCTACCTAAATCAGGTATCCAAAAGCATATACCGTTCAGCAGCCCAAGGAAAGATGGTTACTAGATATTTTTTCACTCATAGTACTAGATTGAACTGACAACATATGAGTATTTTTAGGTTTTGTTATTTGATTTTATTGTTCTACTTGTAGTGGAACATCAATAATATAATATCAATGACATCAATAATATCACTGTAGTTAACATCAATAATATCTTATGTGTCTGTCAACACATGATTAGGTACCTTTTATTTGAATTACACATTTGATATCATTTCTGTTTACCCTGAAATCATATCAGAATGGAACTAATGGCACATAATAGGAAACAAAAAGGTGGGATGGAGAATCTGTTACTTAAGAGCAGTGATTCTCACCACTATAAAATTGTTGCATGTTTCCTGGTCTGGTTTTGTGACCACTTCACCTTTCATCCCTGCTATCCAAAATGTGGTATAACATACCAGGGTACTTCAAAAAGATCATGGAAAGATTTGTATTATCCTTTAATTCTATTTTTCCACAAACTTTTTGAAGTACCCTCCATATGTTTAACAACAATAACAACACACACACACAGAAATCAGGATTGCCAAGCTGTCTGAAGAATTTTATACATGCTTCAAATTGAGATAATTGGAGACACTTGGATGAATGCTGGGCTGGCTGGGTCTAGCAGGGGTTTCCTGAGGCTAGAACTACCATATGACCCAGTTATTCCACTGCTGGGAATATACCCAGAGGAATGGAAATCATCATGTTGAAGGGATACCTGTACGCCAGTGGTTATTGCAGCTCTATTTACAATAACCAAGGGTTGGAACCAGCACACATGTCCGTCATCAGATGAGTGGGTAAGGAAACTGTGGTATATCTATACAATGGAATACTACTCTGAAAGAATGAAATACTACCATTCTGAGCAACATGGATGGACTTAGAAAAAATTATATTAACTGAAATAAGTCAGGCACAGAAAGAGAAATACCACATGTTCTCACTTATTTGTGGGAGCCAAAAATAAATAAATAAATACACAAACAAACAGGGGTGGTGTGGGGAAGAAGACACAACAATTACAATTCCTTGAACTTGTTAAGACAAGCGAACAGATATGATGTTGATGGAGGGGGAGAGGGAGTAGGGAGGGAGGATTCGGTAAAAGGACACGAAAATCAACTACATTGTATATTGATAATAAAATAAAATAAAATAAATAAAATAAAATAAAATGAAATAAATAAAATAAAATAAAACAAAATAGAACCAAGGTAGATAGGCTAAATGATGAGATAACGTTTTCTCTTTAAATAACATCTATAGTGGACATCTGTGGGGTCGGTTGCTTGGTACTCCTTTCCTCAGAAACTGCTCCATATCCCCATCTGTGTGTTTACTTATGGAAATAGCCATAAGTAAGACCAATCACATGACCTTGCCTTGCTGCCGCAGTTGACTAGACCAGCAGTGAGTACCTGATCCCAATAGAGCCATTAAATCTCTCCTAAGGACTCTTTGTACATGGGATATAGAAATTTGAGTCAGTCTCTACGCATGTGGCTGCTGTTGTAAGATGTAAAGTTCAGGAGCTTCTTTTGCCATATGGAGAATGCCATTATTCAGAGAGGGGAAAAAAAGATAAGCGATGGAGAGAAGGCATCTTCATTGCATTGAGTCCTTGGTTTTAGCTGTTTCAGTCAAGCAATGCTGTTTATATACTGATGAGAATGTGTCTGGCTGTATATCTTGGAAGTTGATGGAACATGATTTGATTGCACAAAAATTAAAAACTGTCCTTACATATCATGCCATGTATGTAACCTGACAAATTCTCTTGAACTTAATTTTTCTCCCTGATTCTCCTATTGCTTCAACCAAAAGTTCAAGTAAAACCAAGGACGACAATAATATAACTCAATACAGTATTTATTGCACTGTGTGTTAGGTATAGTGAAATATAAATTAGTATAGCTTACACAAAACATAGCAAACCAGTCACTGAAAAGGAACAGACAGTATGAACAAAATTGAGAGATCCTTGCAGGCCGAAACAGAAGTCTTCTGGATGTGGGATTGATAAAAGAGGGAAGGTTGGATAGAAAGAGAAAGCCAAAAACCATGCTCCATTTGTAACTCATGAAGTGATTAAAAACAAAAAGCTAGCTTAATTAAAATTAACAAATTTTTGCTAAGCAAGGGGTATTCTGAAAAAGCATATGATATGGCCCCAGCCTCGTAATAAATTACTGTCGTTAGGGGCAAATCAAGATTTGCACATATTCTCCAAAGATCCACACCTGGGGTGTGGTTAGAAACCATTTTGGGGTAGTCCCTCGTCAGTAAGATAGTATTTGGACTTCCACATCATCTCTCCAGCCCTTTGCCCTCCTTTGGAGAACATTTTTAGGGTTAGGTGCTTGACCCGTTTGAAATCTGACTTAAATATGCTTTAAGATTGGCAGAGATTACCTTGTTTTATTTCTTCTTTAGACCGCTTTACTATGTTTGGAGTTAAGTTATTTGCTAACTTGTTTGCTGATTTGTTTTTTTCTCTATAAGGTAATTTCCCTAAAGGCAGGGATTTTTGTCATTTCTTTTTTTTCTTTTTTGCATCCCCAGTGTCTACAACAGCGCCTGGCGTAATGCACGCAGCTCAATAAAAATTCTTTGAATGAAATGGAGAATCAGGTAGTAGGGTGAAATCATCTTAAACTCTATGCCCTTGAATCTCTCTAGATCGGCCAAGATGCCCAACTGTCAAACACTAGGGGGCAGGCCGAGATTAGAAGAGGAACGATTTTCTCCTTTTAGGTCAGTGGTTCTCAACCTTTGGTTACGTCAGCATCACATGGGGCGCCTTTAGACATCCCGAAGCTCAGGCCGCATCCATGACTAACTAAATCCGAGTCTCTAGAGGGTGGATCCGAGGCATCAGTATTTTGGAAAAGTGCCCAGGAGATTCCAAAATGCAGCCATGGGCAAGAACCACAGACAGGGAGCCGAGGCGTGGGGGTCAAGGATAACGAAGACAAGCTCTCCGGGGCCGGGCCGCGCCTCGCCTCCACGTCACGCCCTGGCGTTGCTGGGTGGTTCATCTACTTACCGATGGCGGGAATAGGCCAGTCCTTGAGTTAGCCACACGCCCCGAGCAGCTGACTGAGTGGGAAGCTCGTGAAGCTCTGCAGAGGCTGACCCCAGCTTTCCGCCAATGAACCAGCAGGGGGCGCCAGGCGCTGGCAGCCCAGTCCCGGGAAGACGTGGCCCCACCCACCGGGCAGCGCGGCCCCGCCCCCTGGCGACCTAGCTGCCAGGGCGCGGTCGTGGGGGAGTGAGTTCCCGCGTGATAGTCGCGCTCTGCCATTGCCTCCGTTGCCCTACGCCAACCGGCGCGTGGGGCCCGGTTCTCCAGCCGCGTGCACTGCAGCCGGGCGCGATGAGGCGGGCAGCACTGCGGTAGGTAGCGGGGCGTGGGGGGCCTGGCGGGGCGCTTGCCGGGGGCTCCCTTGCCCTCCCTCCGAGCGGGCCCTGGCGGAAGGAGCGGGCCAGGGTGGGCGGAACTAATGCGTGGGCATTTGGGCTTGGGGGGGAAGGGCGTCCGCCACTGCAACCCCGCCTGGACACGGGCCGCCGGCCTAGGGTGTGGGGAACCTCCCCCCGCCACTTTAGCGCCTTCTGGCAAGGGGCTTGAAATTAAAAGCAAAGCGGCACTTATAAGGGAGGAAGTTGGGTGTTCCCTGAAATTCCTTTCTCTTTGCTCATCAGGGCTGTGGGTGGAAACCGTTTTAGGGTAGCCTCTTGTCAGAAAGCTAGTATTTTTACTTCCACATCACCTTTAGTCCTTTGCCTTCCTTTGGGGGACATTTTTAAAGGTTAAATGCTTGACGCACTTGGATTGTGACTTAAGTGTGTTGTAACGCCGTCGACAGAGATTGCCTGTACCTTTTAGTTCTCAGGGCCTTAGGACTGTGTGACTAGGACCCTGGTGCTGATTTGAACTTTACCTTTCTTTTATGAGCATCAAGGCCCTTGTAAGGGGGGTACTTTGGGCCACTTGGCATTGAGGATGCTTTTTCGTAAATGTAATCTTCCCAGCCGGGGCAGTTAAGGCCTGAGGTCTGTAGACTTCAGGGTGTAAGTGGCTCTCCCCCACTCCATGTCACCAGAGTACACGCCGGCACTTCCAAGTTCTTTCTGCTTGGCTGGGATCCAGGGGACTCACACCTGCTTCGCTTTCTGAAGTCATCCTGCTGCTGCTGCTGTGGATCTGCCCCCCCTGGGGTGGCCCATAGTGGTTCTGACACTGATCCCATCAGTTCTCTTGGGGGTCCTGGATCTTACTATTTCTGGGGACTTCCCTAGCAGTTGAAAGGGTTCTCCTTTTCCCTCTCCTTTATAGTACTTAACAAACAAAAAAAACCCTTTTTATTGAAGACAGGTTGAAACTCATTACAAGAATGGCCACGATCAGCTATACTTTGCATTGTACATGATGTGAAAGGCCTTCTATCAGCTCCACAGTCTTCTTCATGTGCCTTCTCCATCAAAACCTTTCTTGAGCTTCTCTCTCCCAATTTGGAAGTCCTCCTTTGCACTGAACTCCCATAACCCTGCATTCCTTTCTTGTGAACCCCACTGAAGGTACTCTGTTAGTGTCTAGTGAGAGAAAGAGTTCATCAAAAAATAGTGTGAGATAATTAGGTCATTTGACTGGTGGGCAACCTTTATAAGCTTTTTTTTTTTTTACATACTCATAAAAGAGTCATCTGACTTTGTTTAGTCTCTAAATTTAGACATTTCCTCAGAGTGGAAGACACATGAGTGTTATTGCACTGAAAACTCTTCCTTGCCACTCACTCTTAAGTTTGGGACCCAGGGCTGAGCCAAGACATTTCTGTTCACGCCTCTCGGTGACTTCTGTGTCTCTCTAGGCAAGCCATGGAGAGGTTTGGCTCCTTGGTCTCCTTTCATTGGAAAGGTCCCATCATGAGGTCTTGGGGCCTGAGTGTCCCAAAGGCCTCTTGACAGTTTCTTCTAAACGCCTAGGGGTTTTGCTTTATAGGACTCCTGAGGGCTTATCAGCAGATAAGCCAGGAATTGCAGTGCTGAATACATATAAGGGAAGTAGCCTGAGACCTGAGATGTGAAAAGAGCAGAGTGTGTGTGTGTGTGTGTGTGTGTGTTGGAAGGTATCAGAAGAACTGGGTTCTGTCTGGACTTTGCCAATATGCCAGTTGACTGGCACTGGGGAAAAGTCATCTGAAATTAGAACCTCAGTTTCTTCAGGAGGTTGGTTTGAATCAGAATTTTTAAATATAGGTCCTCCTGGGAGGTATCAAAAGGAGGTGGTCTATGAACCTCTTTGTATACCATTTTGTGTGTGAGCAAAAATGTATTCCCACTCCCCTGGCTTGAGGGTCCATGGTTTTCATCAGATTATCAGTAGATAGGAAACCAAATTGAAGTGAAAAGATAACATTACCTGAATGCTGTGTTCATGTTATGACAGAGATTTATTATACAAATACAGTCACGTGCCACACAGTGACATTTCGATCAATGATGAACTGCATATATGACGGTGGTCCCGTAAGATTATAATGGCTATAGTATATAGCCTAGGTGTGTAGTAAGCTAGGTTTGTGTAAGTACACTCTGATGTTCGCACAATGATGAAATCGCCCAAGATGCCTGTCTCAGCAACGCATCCTCTTCCTTAAGCGACACATGACTGTATACTATTGGTATAAGCAACAATTTTTTAAAAAGTGTTGAAATTATGCCTTTGTTGTGCCACAGGTATATACTTCCAAATTTCTTAAGGTAGCTTGCAAGGAACTAGGGCTTATAGAGCCACGATTTTCGAAATGAATTGACCCAAGTGTTTCTCTATATTCATTTACTTCTTTCTTTACTATCTCCATTTGATTCTACATTCAGAGGTGGTCCATCATAATGCCTGGCTTTTGCTTTCTAAATTCCTGGTCCTTACTTTTTGATCTTTAGGGGAGACTTTAGAGAAACATGACTTTCTGGAATAATAGCTACATTTTTTTGAGGACTTGTCAATGTACTAGGCATGCTCCTAAGGGTTTAGTACATGTTAACATGTCATTATGGCAATCCTATGGGATAGCATGGCTGAAGAGTTAAATTAACCAACAAGCATGTGGTCATATTTATGTGTTCTTTGCAGCTGGATTAGTTGACTTGGTGAGAGGATAAGGATTTGTTCTAGCAGCACAAGAGTGTCAAAACTACATGTAGATTTTACAAAATATTTTTTTTTTCCTTTTTGTCTTTTTTCGTGTCCGGCAACGGACCGCAACCCTCAGTGTCGCGCCCGTACCGGACCGGGACCGGCAACGGGATCGCAACCCTCGGTGTTGCTCCCACACCTTGCTCAGCCAGTGAGCGGGAACCGGTCTGTCTGTGGGATCCGAACCCTCGGCGGGAGCGCCACCACACTCCCAAGTGGCGCACTGTAGCAGTGCGCCACCGGGCCGGCCCTACAAAATATTTTTACTGAGGGACTTCCCCCTGTATCCTGTAAATCAGAAGAGAAATCTATAGCACCTTGGGCTCTAAAGAAAATTAAAAATATACTTTACTTTTTTTTGGCTAGTCATTGCTTATCCCCACAGTAGG
Source organism: Galeopterus variegatus (assembly GCF_000696425.1). Taxonomy (NCBI): domain Eukaryota; kingdom Metazoa; phylum Chordata; class Mammalia; order Dermoptera; family Cynocephalidae; genus Galeopterus; species Galeopterus variegatus. The sequence goes on along the minus strand of NW_007728143.1, from coordinate 59,944 downwards.
TAGTGAGAATTTGCTAGTAACTTGAGCTAGAATGACAGTATCTGGGGCTCTTGACCTCTTCAGGGCTTGTCTTCTTCAACTGTGCTCTCACAGATCAGTTGTTAATCCCTGATGTTACGTGTGCGTTACCCCTGACATGATAGTGTGTGATTAGGGGTCAAAACTTAAACAATAGTGAGCCAAAGTCAAACTTAAACAACTTATTTTGGGAGAACAGTTTAGGCACATTTGGGTAGATAGCTTTTATTTTATTCTGTTGGGGATCTAGGAAATTTCTGCATAAGTCCAATAAATACTTTCTTTGAGTTTGGAAAGGGCTAATTCAATGTTCAAAATTAATTAATTTATAATTGAGATTATCTTATTTATTGAGGAAATATGGCAATGCTCGTAATTAACTCATTCAGTTTATCAAATCTATTCTGGGCTTATAAAGCTAATAAAATAGGGAGAGCAAGAATAAATCCATTACACCTGGTTGACATTTTTTATTTATTTTGTAGATAATTACCTAATTAGTTTCTGTTCTCAAGGAATGTTTACTCTAGTTGGAGAGATGATTTATGGAGTAGCCTCATATGCAGATAGATATACATACACTTGTGAAACAACTACAGACTCCTACAAGACAGTATATATACTAAAGGTGTGGTATGGCCAGATAGTCTGGGAAGAGGCGTAGGTCTTTGGGGTTGTCAGGGAAGAAGCCATGGAACCTATTCTAAATGTGTTTTATCTTGTTTTACAGGCTTTGTGCCTTGAGCAAGGGGCTGCTTACTCCTGGCAGAGGATTGACTCAAGGACCCCCTAACCCCAGCAAACAAGGAATCTTCCACATTCATGAAGGCAAGTATGGTGTTTACCTTTTATGCCTATGTGTTGAAAAACCCTGTTTTACTTTTATTTTGGAGGTGTGTAGAACGATAGTTCAGGTAAATGAGGCATATTAAAGGTAGATCTTTCATAAATAATCTCATTTATAAAATGACCAGGGTAGTTGTATAATAGCTTTGGGCAGAAATCACATTCAGAATTTGAACTATTGTTCCTGGGAGCCTTGAAACCTGAGCTCTTTTAGTTAAGTAAATTCTACTTCCTGTGTGTAGGTACTGAAGGCATGGCAAAAGACCTGACACATGAGGAAGAGATGGGCTTGTCATTAACTGTAGTCACCCTGTTGTCAGTTGTACCAACTAAACACTCCTAGTCCATAGTTTTGTTAGAGGAACTCCATTAATCTATGTTTAATTGAAGTTAATTTCAGTTACTAATATGATATCCAAACTATGGATTGCCTTTATCAATTTAGGAGTATCATTATAGTTAAAATTGTGGCTTCTTTAAAGGGTCCAAATGTGTGTGTGTGTGTGTATGTGTATAGTTGTCCCTTAGTATCTGTGGGGGATTGGTTCCAGGACCCCCCCTCGGATACCAAAATCCTGGATGCTCAAGTCCCTGATAGAAAATGGCATAGTATTTGCATATAAACAACCTATGTACATCCTCCCACATACTTAAAATCATCTCTAGATTACTTATAATACCTGATACAATGTAAATGCTTATAAAGAGTTGTCATTAACAAGAAAAAGTCCGTACAAGTTCAGTACAGATGCAACCATCCATTTTTATTTCCCAAATATTTTCAATTAGCAGTTGGTTGAATCCACAGATGCAGAACCCATGGATATGGAGGGCCGACTGTGTGTACATGTGTATGTGTGTGTCTATGTGTATCGTATATAAAATTTAAAATTCCACTTCCCTTTTTGGCCCCAGCCCTGCCTCTTTTCTTACACTGACTAAAGTAGTAATATTTTTATGTCAGTGAGCATCAGTAGTCTGTGTACTGTTTGGGGTACTTTCTGTGCATTCTTTTATTCAGGAAACTCAGGAGGAAAAAATCAGAAATAAGACTAATTTACTAATGGTTATTTTTTTGCAGATTTCTATGATTTATTTATAATTAGAGTGTGCACCACATTTATAGTGTATACATGATTGTTTGATAGAAAAATCAGCCATTTTTTCATGAAAGTTAAAGTGCATGTTAATCTAACCATATTTGGTTTTGATCAGTTCAAGGACCAAGGATATACAAGTATATACAAGTCTATACTGTAGTTCATTTCCTGTAACTGGAATATATATTTTGAAAGGTTAGAATAAAATACATGAACTTAACACATTATTTAAATACTATAGATTTATTTTTTAGTGTTGAATTATTGCTGGTTCTTTAATTGATTTTCTCTTTATCCATATAGCATGTTCACCTACGCATGTGACTCATGGTGTGTGTGGTAATTAGTATCAGTTTTTCTTTAAGTGCTTAAATTTTGTTAGCACTAATATACTTCTGCACTTTTGAGCAGTGGGCATTAACTAAAATTAATTTGCATTATTTGCCTTACATTAATTTAAGTCTTTGCTTCATTTTTCTTGCTTAAACTTTTCTAACAATTAGGATAATATAAAGATATGAGAAATCAATTATAATGAGACTCAGATTTGGATATTAGTATTAGTTCCTGAACTAAGTAATTTGATCTAATACTGCTGGTAAGAAGACAGGTGGGGATCCTGTTCATAATATCTCCATCATAAAGGGATTACATTTAGGGTTATTATTGAAAGGGGTTGATTTACTCCTAGCATTTTAGTGATTTTTGTTCAGATGTCTTAAGTACCTTTTGTTCCTTTCTTTCTTTTTTTTTTTTTCTTTTTGTTTTTTTTTCTGACTGGTAACGGGATCGCAACCCTCGGTGTCACGCCTGTACCGTGGACCGGCGACGGAATCGCAACCCTCGGTGTTGCGCCCGCACCGTGCTCAGCCAGTGAGCGGGAACCGGTCTCCACATGGGGTCCGAACCCTTGGCAGGAGCGCCGCCGCGCTCCCAAGCGGCACACTCTCCAGTGTGCCACTGGGCCGGCCCAAAGTTGTCCTTTTTTGTTTGTTTATATAAACCCCAGTGATTGGCACAAAGATGTTCTTTTCTGTGCTAAGGAGACAGTGTAGTTATTTCAGGTTTTCAGGAAGCAGAGGCCTGATCCCTTTCTTGAGCTGTTTGTTGTTGCATTACATGGATATTCATAGATCTTTAAATCTTCTGAGTGCATGAATTGCCTTTCATATTTTTTGAACTCATTGCCATAATTCAGTTATGAGATTTCTTTGTTTCATGGAGTGACCTCTTTATTTTTGTTTCAGTTCGAGATAAGTTGCGGGAGATAGTAGGAGCATCCACAAACTGGAGGTATGCACTCTTGTGTTCATTCATTCTTTCATCTCCAAGGTGTTGTGCTAGGCTGTATTTAGGCTCAGTTGATGGTCCCATTGTAGGGATGGGGAGCCCCATGTTTGGAGGTGGGATGAGAGGTTTTTTAATTGGAGGAAAATATCAACATTTCAACATACTTGTTAGTTGATGCATAGTTGTCATAAAATAATGTGATTTACATATATTCTACATTTTTCAAAATGCATTCAGGTATATTACTTCACTGATTCTCATAACAAAACTTGTGACATGCTTATGGCATATGTTTCTATTCCCTTTTTACATATGCCAAAACTGAAACTCAGAGAGATTGAGTGATTGATTATCAGGGTTTGGAACTTGAACCCAAGTCTCCTGGTTTTTCTATTTCATGTAACTTGACTCCTTTATTGCTTCTTATCAGTTCACAATTAACCAGGGTCTCCCATGTTATCTTTCTCTTTCTCTCAATATTTCCGTGCTGTAAAATAGGTCATATCCCTCTTGGTGTACAGAATTTTGATGCTAAAATGAGATCAGAAAAATAATACAACAATCTATTCTTGGTATAGAAATTATCTAATGACGTATTTTTAAACTCTTTATATGAAAAATTTCAATTTACTCAAAAGTAGAAAGAGTAAATAACTATGTACCCACCACCTGGATTCAGTACTTCTTAACATTTTGCTAAATTTGCTGATATACATATATTAGCTGAACCATTCCTAAGTAAATTATAGACATCATGATACTTCAGCATACATCTTTAATAAATAAATATATTCTCTTGTACAACAAAATCAGCCTTCATGTATCTCCAACTAATAAGACATTTTCTTATGTAATGAAATCGACAGTAATTCCCTAAGAATATATTACTCATCCATAGTCACATTTCCTCAAATGTTCCAAAAATGTATTTTATAGCTTTTTAAAAAACATCAAGATCCAATATAGGATTGCATATTGCATCTGGTGGTTTTGACTTTTATAGTCTCCCCTAATCTAGAATGACTGACAGTTATCAACCCCCCCCCCCCCCGCTTTTTCCCCATGAGCTTGACTTTTATAACATCGTGCTGTAACCAACTGAGCTAACCGGCCAGCCCCTGTGAGCTTGACTTTAAAGAGGCCAAGCCATTTGTCTTGAGAATGTTTCACATTCTGGATTTACCTGGGCCATTTAACTTTTTTCTCTATGTCCTATATTTTTTGTAGGCTAAACATTTCTGGCAATAATACTCCATAAGTTAAGCTTAGAAAGACATCTTAATTAATGATATTGTCAACATTTTAGTTCCCTGCCCCGTTGTCTCTCTTGTCTCTTCCACCTTAATCTTCTCTTCTTTTTCTTCCCTTTCTGTCTCCTTTTCATGTTCTTTTCCTCTTTACCTTTTGTTCTGCCTTCCCTACTTCCTTTGGATATAGTCCATTTTTCCTCCTCTGTCTCTCTTTCCTGAAATTGAAGGCAGAGAGAGAGAGAGAGCTGGGGCACAGAGAATCCGAGAACTGTCAAGGTGAGAAATGGGAATATGGAATTGAGTGGCCATGCTGTTGTTCAGCCCGCATATATATACACACTATTGTATCCATCTCTGGATTTTTCGTTTGATTTCAAGTATTCTATTCTTTGAATAAACTTTTTGATGAAAGTCAATATATAGTTCATTTGGGTATATCTATATCACTTTTAAGTATGTTTTCCTTACCTACAAGCCTAAGAAATGTTAACAGAAATGTTCAGTTTTACCAAGTGGTGGGTAGGAGGGGAGGGAAGGGAGAGAAGATGAAGTAGGTCCAGACCTTCCCTTTCCTCCTCCGATGGTGTCTGACTGGCCTGTGTGGCACTAGAATTGTGGGATAGCACTGCTCTTGTTTTATGAAGCTTGCATCCTTTCTTCTCAGAGACCATGTGAAGGCAATGGAGGAAAGAAAGTTACTTCATAGTTTTTTGGCTGAGTCACAGAAAGGACTGCCACCGAGGAGAATGAAGGACAGTTATGTTGAAGTTCTCTTGCCTTTGGGCAGTGAACCTGAATTACGAGAGAAATATTTGACTGTTCAAAACACCGTGAGGTAATGTGGCCCTTTTTTACTGTGTTATTTATTTGTTTGTATTTTATTTCCTTTTTCTTTTAACAACCATGTGATATAATTCACACACCATACAATTCTATTTAAAGTGTGCAATTCTGTGGTTTTCAGTATATTCAAAGAGTTGTGCAACCATCACCACAATCAATTTTAGAACATTTTTATTACATCAAAGTGTGTTATTTATTTTTAAAGGGAGAGCAGCATGATTTTCATTTAATTCACAGTTTGCTTTATTTCACAGATTTGGCAGGATTCTTGAGGATCTTGACAGCTTAGGAGGTACTGGTATTATTTTATTATTTCTAATAGATATTTACAGTCATGCATTGAATTCTATGACTACAAAGGGCCTTTTTATTCTTTAACCTGAATGGAGGAGTATATTCTAAAAGCACAGAAAATGAAGTGCATCTACTACTTCTGAATTGTCATAATTTTTTCCTGTAAATGTAGATTCTTGTTTAATGGAGTTATAATCTGAATAATTCTTCTTTTTTTTTTTTTTTGTGACTGGTAAGAGGATCGTAACCCTTGGCTTGGTGTCGCCCGCACCGCGCTCAGCCAGTGAGTGCACCAGCCATCCCTATATAGGATCCGAACCCGCGGCGGGAGCGCTCCTAGCGCCGCACTCTCCCAAGTGAGCCACAGGGTCGGCCCAATAATTCTTCTTTTTAATACCGTTCAAAAAGAGTCTTAAACTTACAAAAAAAAAGCTGCAAATACAGTATAAAAAAATGTTTTTTCCTGAATCATGTGAGAGTAAGTTGCTGACATGATGTTTTAAAATACATGTTAAAATACCCCCAGATATTTTAACATGTATTTCCTACAAACAAGGACATTTGCCTATGTAACCATAATACAGCCATCAATATCAGGAAATTAACGCTGATACATTATACTGTCTAATTCCCCGTTCAACTTTTGCCTAGGTCCTTTGTGGCAGAAGGGTCCAGTTCTGAATCACATGTTGCATTCAATTGTCGTGTCAGGAACAGTTCCTCTTCCCTTGACTTTCATGACCTTGATACTTTTGAAGGTTACAGACCAGTTCTTTTGTGGATTGTCCCTCAGTTTGGGTTTGTCTGATGCTTCCTCATGATTAGCTTCTGGATGTGCATCTTTGGCAGGAATGTCACAGAAGAGATGCTCTGTTCTTTTTGCATCCTGTCAAGTGGTACATGATTTTGATATATCCCATTACTGATGATGTCAACTTTGATTACTTAGCTCTTGAATCTTTTCTCTTCATTTCCACTACTATTACTGTAGGTCAGACCCACATGGTTTCTTTTCTGGGCACCACAAAGGCTTTTAAATGGAGTTTCTTGCCTTTAGCTTCTCATTCCCCTGTGCATCCTTTAGCAGGTACATAGATGGAAGGATTTAATGTCACTCAAGAAGTATTGAATATACGTATGAATATATATACTCTTGAGCACATACCCTGTCCTAAGGGTTGGTGATACAAATTTGAATGGATCATGGGGGAAGCAAGGAGGCCAATAAGCACATAAATATAATACAACTTTAACTGACTTGATATTCGTAAGGTGCATAGAACCATGCTTGGCACCTATAAATACTTGTTAAAGTATGGAAGATGTGTAGATAACCACGGGATAGTGTAGGAGCCATGGGTGTTATGGGAAAGGAGAGCAAATAATTGCTTCATGATTAGCAAAAAGTCAGGAAGAAAACAGGTAGCTGAGTTCTTGTGATTTGTTTCTCTTTGGTTTCTTCAGCAAATCTAAAATGGAGAGGGCAGCCGTATTAGAGGTTATCCAAATCTCTTCAATTTATAAAAGTCTTTGGTCCTAGGGTAAGATCATTAGTGGAATATTGGGGGCTGGGTCTTCAAAACAAGCTGAGACTTTTTATGGATTTCAGGGAGCAAATTGTGTTGAGAAATAATTTTGCTTTTCTTTTATTTGGTACTCTCCTGTTTTCCTACAGTTCTTATTTGCTACATGCACACCAAAATTCATTCAGCTAAGATGTCTCCTTTATCAATAGTTACAGCCCTGGTGGACAAGATTGGTAAGCAATATCATTTTCTGTACATATTTAGAATTCATAGTAATTATAAGGTATTATTGAGATTAGAGGAAATATTCTCTTTTTATGGGGAATTTTAATGTATATGTGCATATGAAAATGTCTAGAATGCTATATACCAAGGTATTCATTATAATTAGGTGGAAGGGTTTTACATGATTCCAGTTTTATTTTTTATAGACTTTGCACTATGTACATTTTTCAAAAAGACATATGGATTTCTTTTATATGTCAAAAAGTTATTTTATTTTATTTTTTTTTTCCTTTTTGTCTTTTTTCGTGACCGGCAATGGATCGCAACCCTCAGTGTCGCGCCCGTACCGGACCGGGACCGGCAACGGGATCGCAATCCTCGGTGTTGCGCTCGCACCTCGCTCAGCCAGTGAGCGGCCGGTCTGTATATGGGATCCGAACCCTCGGCAGGAGCGCCGCCGTGCTCGCAAGCGGCACACTGTAGCAGTGCGCCACCAGGCTGGCCCCAAAAAGTTATTTTTGAAGACAAGAAAGCAATGTAGTTTAATTTGCCAAGATTTCAAATGAAATTGTCCATTTACAGTGCAGAAAAGTTTTTGTATGGTTCGGACACAGGTTGATTTTCTGTTTTGCAGATATGTGTAGGAAGAGCTTGAGCCCAGAACAGGACATTAAGTTCAGTGGCCATGTTAGCTGGGTTGGAAAGACGTCCATGGAAGTGAAGATGCGAATGTTCCAGGTATGCACTCGAAGATTGTCCACTATTCAAATATAATCAGCTAGTCTCAGGGCAAAAAAGCTTATTTACCTGTCTATTCATAGACAAGTATATAGCTCACCACTTCTAGAAAAACAATTGAAAGTTCATGTCATACAGATGGTGGGTTGTTAATATTTTCCTCCCGGAGAAAGACTGACACATTATTTAGTGTTTACATTTAATATTTATTACTTCCTAATCATGTGAAGCTCCATGTTAAGGTTCTTGTTTCTGGTTTTGCCCAGGAGCATTTCACAAAAGTCTGAGTTATGTTAGGCGTGAGTGGGACTGATAACTGTATGAGTTTCCTAGGGCTTCTGTACCACAAAGTATCACAAACTGGTGGCTTTAAAGCAACAGAAACTTACTGTCTCCCAGCTGGGAGCCTAGAAGTCCAAAATCAAGGTGTTGGCAGGGCCTTGCTCCCTTTGAAACCTGTGGGAGCGAATGTTCCCTTCCCTCTTCCTTGCTTCTGGTGGTTTGCTGGCAATCCTTGGCATTCCTTAGCTTGCATTTATTTGCAGCACTTCATTTTATCTCCGCCTCTGTCATCACATGGCGATCTTGTCTTGCATGTCTATGTCTCTGTATCTCTTCTCTTCTTATTAGGATGCTAATATTGGATTAAGGGCCCACCCTTAATGTATGACCTCATCTTAACAACCCTATGTCTGCAACAACCCTATTTCCAAATGAAGTCATGTTCACAGGTATGGGAATTAGGGCTTCCACTTATCTTTTTGGGAGCACAGTTTTACCCTTAATAGTTATTCGGACTATCATAGCAGTTAGGAACAGCCCCTCTAATGAGCAGAACTCAGAGTAGCTATTATAAACAAATGAAGAAATTTGGAAAGAAAAAGTAGCTCAGAGAGGATAACAGCACAGAAATCAAATAATTCAGAGTATGCTTAAGATTTCATTGTGGAAAACTTATTTAAGAATGACTTATTCAGTTATGCTGGGGTATTTGGTAGACCTGTTATTCAGATGCATTTTTTTTTTTTTTTTTTTGCTATGGAATTATGAAACATTTCTCCTTTTGGAGAAAAAACCTTTCAGGCTTTTAGAAAAAGTCTGAAGCTTGCTTTGCAGTAATTAAAGGTATTTATCAAAATAGATAAGAATATTTTTATTTGATACTATGTGTTAGTGATTGAATCCTTTAACTCCTGTGGTGATGTAACTGACAGTAATATTATTTTTAAAGCAAAATATAATAACATTGCTGGGGATGCTGCTATGATTTGTCCACACTCTTTTTTTAAAAAAAATATACTTGGTTAATTCCTAGCCTGCTCAGTGCCATGCACAGCAGATTCCTGGCATAGGACCTGCCTTCTAGGGAATCTTGACAATTTGAGTCTTGGACAAATAGGTGGAAAAAGAAATATAGGAATTATTGAGAGAGCAAGCCAATGAAAATCAATGTCAGACAAGTAAAAACTTTAAAAAATATTTGTGTTCCTCATTGGCCATTTGTCTAATAACCCATGACTTGAGTGATCCTTTCCACTCATATTCCAGAGAGGTGGGTTGGGGATAAGCACTCTGCCTTTGGTTTGGGTAGACCTAGGTTCTCATCTCAGCTCTGCTGCTTATTAGCCACTTGACTGTGGACAAACTACTTACCTTCTCTCTCTGAGCCTCTGTTTTCTCAAGTGTAACATGAAAATAGTAATAGTACCATGTCATATTTTAAAAAATATTTGTGTTCCTCATTGGCCATTTGTCTAATAACCCATGACTTGAGTGATCCTTTCCACTCATATTCCAGAGAGGTGGGTTGGGGATAAGCACTCTGCCTTTGGTTTGGGTAGACCTAGGTTCTCATCTCAGCTCTGCTGCTTATTAGCCACTTGACTGTGGACAAACTACTTACCTTCTCTCTCTGAGCCTCTGTTTTCTCAAGTGTAACATGAAAATAGTAATAGTACCATGTCATATGATTGTGGTAAGGGTGATATAAAAAAAAAAAAAAAAAACCCACTCATGTGAAGTACTTGGTATAGAACCTGTCACACAGTAACCACTGTTGGCAATAATGTTAATTTATTATCAAACTATTAAGGTGGTCCCAAGTGTCTGTTCTAAGCTTGACCTTCACACTCACTTTTCTTAGTGCCCATTATATTTCTCCACCTAGATGTGCTGTTGCTACCTCAAGTTCAGTGTGTGCCAAACTGCATGTGTCAGATCCTGATCCTCCTCCAGTCTCCCCTTTGCCTGCCTCCTGTTTCCCCCAGCTCCAACCCTTTGTGATAGTTTTAACTTTTCCTTTCCCATGCAGATTTTTGCCAAATCTTGCAGATTCCTCACCCACAGCAACTCACCAGAATCCTTTCTCTCCCTTGGCCTCTGTGTTTTATTCGAATCCTCATTGCCTCTTGTGTGTGCCTCAACTGTCTTTTAATTAATCTCTGCCTCCCTTTAGTCTGTCCTGTCTCTGTTAATTTTACACATTTTTACCAGATCTTCCAAAGCTGATCTTGAATCGTATCACTCCTCGTCTAAAAAAATCTTCAGTGACCATTATCTATAAAGTCTAAACTCTTTTGACTAGTTAGGGTCCAAGATGCTCCATAAACTAGCTCCAAACTACCTTTCCAATTATATGCCCTCCAACTTACCTTTTATATGCCTTCTTAGTGCTCACTACTGAACACTGAGCATCCTAAGGCTAGGAAGTTATTCACCTTTGTACTCCCAATGCCTGGTGCTACACATTGATCATCCCTAATACGAAAATCTGAAATCTGCAATGCTCCAAAATCTGAAACTTTTTGAGTGCTGACATGATGCTCAAAGATGTGTTAAGAAGAGCTTAAGCCCAGAACATGATGCATTTCATTCATATGTGTAAGAAGAGCTTAAGCCCAGATCTTTGGAGCATTTCAGATTTTGGATTTTTGGATTTGGGATGCTCAACCTGTAGTAGGTTGTTCATAATTTAAATAGTGAGTGAGTGAATGAGTATCATTGCTTATGCTTTATCCTTTGCCTGAAATTCCTTGTGCTCTGGTACCACGTATCCGCATTCCTCTTATGCTTCAGGGTCACTTCATGCTCGACCCCTTCCCTGATCCTCCTAGCTCATAGCACCTGTTCCTCGCCCAAGACTCCTTCCTCGGTACTCTCTCTTTTGGCACCTGCTATACTCTGTCCTACACAGCTGTATATAAATGTGTCTTTTCTCTTCCACTAGACTGTATGTTCCTCAATAGAAGGGCCTGGGTTTGAGTCACCGAGGCTGCTTCCTTACATCCATTCATTTAGCAATTGGTTATTGAGCACTTGCTCTATGCTAGGCATACAGCAATAGGCAAGACAAAGTTTCATTCTCTTGGAGTTTACCTTCTAGTAAGCTCAGTAATAATCTGCTTCATTCATTCATCAGCAAACATTGACCGGGTATCTGCTATCTGCCAGTCTTTATGCTAAATGCTAAGGATACAAATGTGAAGAAAATTGGTCTTTGTCCTCAAGGATCTCAGTGCAGTAGGAGACAGACATATAAATAAATGATTATGATATAGTATATTATTATGCAGTATTTCTCGACAGAGATACTGTTGGCATTTCGTGGGGGAAAATTCTTTGTTCTGCAGGCCTGTCCCCTGCATTGTGAAGTGTTTAGCTCCCCATGGTGCCCACACAAGTCATGTGACAACTAAAAACCCTTCTACACATTTCCAGATGCCACCTGTGGGTGTGGTATCTACTTCTCTTACATTGAGAACCACTGTCAAGGGAGGGCTTTGTTTCCATTAAGGTGGCTGAAGGCAGGAGTGAATGGTGAACTCTGCCTGGGGAGTAGGGATGGGGCCAAGATGGGAGGAGTGTCTTGAAGAGTGAGGCCAGTGAGGAAGGCATCAGGCAAAGGCATGGATGGGAGGTGATCAACAGCCTGCTGTATCCCGGGACCTCTCAGTTGTTAAGCAGTGGCTAGGAAAGAAGGTACAGGTATGAGGACAGTGTTTAGTGAAGAGCTGGAGTTCTGCTGTGGAGGGCTTTATACAGCTTGAGCATCCCTGATCTGAAAATTTGAAAACTTTTTGAATGATGACATGATGCTCAAAGGAAATGCTCATTGGAGCATTTTGGATCTTTGAATTAGGGATGCCAACCAGTATTTATTCTGCAAATATTCCAAAATCCAGAAAAATCTGAAATACAAAATACTTCTGGTCCCAAGCATTTTGGATAAGGGATACTCAACCTGTATGCCATGTTAATGGGATTAGCCCAGGTACTGGAGGCAAGGAGGAGTTATTGAAAGATTTGAACAGGGCAGAAGCATAATGAGATTGGTGAGATTGTTCCCACAGTTGAGGGGCAGGCAGTAAGGGCCTGAGCAGGCAGTAGTGATGAGGCTTGTAGTATTTGTTGAGAGGGAACCAAATATATCCTCAGGTTATAAATAGCTTTTGTCAATAGTTTATGATATGACTTTCCTGGAAGTACAGACTTCTAGGGGATAAACACTTTAAAACCTTAAAAGCATGTGCATTGTAAATCTTTAACTTAATCCACAGAATTGTCACTTATCTTACCCCTTCTTGGGAGTTCCTATGCTCGGCTAAGGAGACTTAAACATGTGCCAGTAGCTGGCACACTACAGTTCCCTGAAGATGCTAGTGTCTGTGAGTGTGGTGGGAGGTCCACCTGGGTGGGTGTGCCATCAGGAGGACAGGTAGGCCCTGAAGGAAGCCCGGATTCTGCATGATGTGAGCAAATTAAATGCCAATGATATAGAAGGTGCCTCTGTGGCCCTTTCCCCTAGGTCCCAGTCACTCCCAGCTCCGAAGCCTGTCCCAGCACTTCTCGCACAGTGCACCTTTTGCGTTTCGAGGTGTCTGTCTCCTCTGCCAGACCACAGGCTCCTTGGTCATCCTGCCATTCTCAGAGCCTAGTGCTGTGCTTGGCTCAGGGTAAGCCCTCAGCAGATGGTGGTTAATGAGTGTGCTTCTCCTCTTTTTCCAATTTAAGACTTTCTCAAAGCATGCATGTTATCTGTTAGAATTGTGGTAGGTCTTCCCAGTAAATGCATTTCTTATATCTGCATTTTCTTTCCTTTGTTCTTTAGTTGCATGGTGATGAATTTTTTCCGGTTTTGGATGCAACGTTTGTAATGGTGGCTCGTGATTGTGAAAATAAAGGGTAATTGCTGTTTTTTCATAATTCTTTATTTTGAAGAATTCCAAAGATACATAAAACTGGAGAGAAGACTATAATGAATTTCTATATACCCATCATCTGGACTTAACAGTTTTAATTGTAACATTTTTGCCATATGTATTAGTCTGTTTTTGTATTGCTATAACAGAATACCTGAGACTGGGCAATTTACAAAGAGGTTTATTTGGCTCATGATTCTGGGACAGCCGCATCTAGTGTGGTCCTCAGGCTGCTTCCCCTCATGCCAGGCAGCTGGTGGGTGCAGGATCACATGATGAGAGGAAGCAAGAGAGAGAGAGAGGAGGTGCCAGGGTCCTTTTAAACAACCAGTTCTCATGGGAACTAACAGAGAACTCACTCACTACCCGTCCCCCCTCAAGGAGAGCATTAATCCATTCATGAGGGATCTGCCCCCTATGACCGAAAGAGCTCCCAACACTGCCACATTGGGGATCAGATTTCCACATGAGCTTTAAGGGGACAACATACCCAAACTCTGTCACTGTATTTACTTCATCTGTTTTTTTTCTTTAAAGAAAATTTATAATATTTTAAAGTACATTCGAGACATGACATTTCACCTCTAAATATTTTAGTGTAGGTATCTTTTTTTAAATGAAGATATTCTCTTAACTATGTTACCATTATCATGCCTAACAAAAATAATAGTATGTCCTTAATATATTCTAATATTCAGTTTATATCCAGTTTTCCCCAAATATCTTTTTAATCATGTATTCAAATCAGGATCCGAATAATGTCCACATATTACATTTGAGTTTTATGTCTCTTAAGTCTATTTTTTTTTGTTAGCAGCTTTATTGAGATATAATTCACATACCACATAATTCACCCATTGAATGTGTACAATTTAATGGCTTTTAGTATATTCACACAGTTGTGTGACATCTTTAATCTGTTTTAATCCAGAATAGTTGTGTATACCCACTGCCCCCTTATTGTTTCATATCATTAACTTGTTGAAAGGCTTCATCAGTTATTCTGTATAATGACCCACTTTCTGGATTTGTCTTATTCCTTCCTCACTTTCCTCATGGTGTTTTTTTTTTTTTTTAACTAGTTTCTCTATCTCTAGTGTTTTCTATAAACTGAAGTTTGATCTAAAGCTTTTATTAGATTCAGTTTCAGCATATGTGGCGAGAGTACCACATAGGTGATGCTAAGTATTTTGTATTGTATGATATTGCATCATATCAGGAGGTACAGGCTGTCCCACTCATAGTGATGCTGAAATTTATGTGCGGGTTCAAGTAGTGACAGCCTGATCTCTCCATTGTGAAGTTCAGTTTTTCTTCTGACCAGCAATAGTCTACATGGTGTACTTTGTCATCCTGTAAATAGCTAGTTCCCCATCAGTTTTTTTCCAATGCTTTTAGTGTCCATTGCTGATCATTGCTTTAATCATTTCATTAGGGGGCGTAAAATGATTCTCAAATTTTGTCATTCCTTCTACATTTATTGGTTGGAGTTCCTTAAAGCAGAGCTTTCCCTTATCAACTAGGGCAATTTGGTTTGTAAAGGAAAGTCAGGGTCAGTGCTTCATTGTTGTCCTTTGTTTACACATTTTCAGAATAACAGGTTGATTCACTAGCTAGTGATGACATGGCTTTCCCACTTTTTGAGCTTTTTAGAAAGGTATCATTGCAAATTCATGGTTTTAATATATTACATGTATTTCAATAAATTGCTCTCAATGTTCTTCTTGATGCTCAGGATGTGGCATCTTTGGTCAGTGGGGGTTCCTCTAAGCTGGCTCCAGTGTCCTTTTGACCTATCTCCATTAATCTTTGATACCTTCCTGCTCCCTGGTGCAACAAGATGTCTTGGGCTCATCTTACACATTTCCTGCCCCAGGCCTGGAATCACCCATTTCTCCAAGGAGTCCTGGTGTTCCCTTTAGTGGGAACTGGTATTTAGACACCAAAATCTGGGCACTGGAACTCTACAGTGCTACTAGTTTGTCATTGTTTCTAGGCTTTTTTAATGGACAGAGCTAGGATGTGTGTTAAACAAACAAACAAAAAACCTTATGAGTTTATATGGTCATTTCCAAGTTAAATTTAACCATATGGTCTTTAACTTATTTGACTTTATCTTTTTTCTCTTAAATTGAATTCTTGGTTCCTAACAACAATTCTACCCAAGGCATCCAAACTGAGAAAAACTATCTAATTGTAGGGGTGGGACTGGGGTGGGAGGGAATGTTAGCAGATTGCTCTCTGCACAGGACAGAGTCTAGTAGCCTATGAGAAATCTAATTTGTATTAGAAACTTGATGTAGGAGCAGGCAATGAGAAATCTTTTCTATTGCATGGAAAGAAGACTTGGAAAACCTAGTTAAAACCAAAAAATACCTTGGTGACTGTGATCGGAATGAAGAGTAACACTCATCTACTCCTGTTCCTTCTGCCAGCCCCAGTTGACCTGTTGCGGCCAGCGGCTGGCCTGGGGCTCCTTTTCAAGCACTGAGGGCATCGTTTCAAGTTTCTTTCCCAGCTGATGCATTTCAGTTTTCCAAGCTGCCCTTTCAATTCTTCTGTTTCCATTGTTGTTTCATCAAACCTTTGGATTCTACCATAGTGAAGTACTATACCTTTTCTCTTATTTTTTTATTTTGAAAAATTTGACACTTATGGAAAAGTAGAAAGAATAATGTGCAACAAACCCAAATATGCCCTTCACGTAAATTCACCAATTAACATCGTACCACATTTGCTTAACTCTCTCGCCCTCTCTCTATAAATACATACACACATTTTTTTCCTGAATCATTAGAAAGTAAGTTTGACTGCTTCATCCATCAGTAGTTCACCATATATCTCCTAAGAACAAGGTAATTCTCCTCCATAACCTCAATGCCTTTATTATATTCAAGAAATTTAACAATAATAGTCATATTATCTAATATATGGTCCATATTCAAATTTTACCAGTTGTCCCTAAAATAGTCTTTATAGCTTTTCCCCCTGATTGAAGATCCAGTCAAGGATCATGTATTGCATTTGGTTGTCATGTTTCTTTAGAATAGTCCCCCTGTCATTTTCTGTCTTTCTTTTTTTTTTTTTTTTTTTTTTTTTTTTTTTTTCCTTT